>NC_133781.1:16648828-16911471 GCF_003597395.2 Chelonoidis abingdonii
GATTTTAAAGCATTACGATGCATAGAAAAGTTACATTATTAGTATTTGCATGAACAGGTGACTGTATAGAATAAACCCCAATACAATTATATTCCCTTTTCAAGCACGGTCCCACAAATGTTCTTTTGCCCAGTGTACAATTTTTGTTTATTTACCAGGCATTTTAACTGTTTTTTATAGGAATTTCATGACTTTGGCAATTTAGTGAGATGTTTCTTTTCTTTTTTTTAACAGTTGTGGTGCTGCATTTCCCAGGGAGAGTTACTGCACATTACCCTGTAAGGTACTTGCTTTTTCTAGAAAAATACAAAGCACCAGTAAATTGTTAAAGACGATTATGAAGGTATTGAGCGTCCAGCAACTCGTACTCAACGCAAGGAGGTTACTAGACTTCACCTGTACTTTTCCCTGCGCCGAAATCACAGAAGATGAATAGCAGTTATCACAGGAATTTTCCGAGTGGATGCGTTTTTGCAGTGAGAATCTTGGTCCAAGCATTGAGTCTTTGCATTTACAGCGGTGTTGGATTAGCAGGACTTGCCTTTCCAGCATGGAGCCACAGGCAGTCTTTATGTGGGTGACCTTTACATATTTATTGTTAAGAGTAGCGCTCTCGGTCTTCGGTAGCGTTTTTTACCTGTGAGAAAAGAAACCTTAACACCATTTTATTAGGCCTGGCAGTGTTTGAGATTTTTGCCTTGGCACATTAGCCCCCCTCTTTTGCTTTCCCCATTAATTTTGTTTGTTTTTTCTCTTGGTTTTTAACTGCACGGAACTTCCACTTTTACTTAACACCTTTTTCCAAAAATGACCATAACTATTGTATTATACAGTACTAGTTTTATTATTTAATATATGCCACACCTACCCTTTTACTAAAATAACCTTATTACAAACTTGAGCAGAAGCTAAACAAGGCATCACCCGCTTTGAGTTACTTAATACAACCTCTAGTTTAATAGCTTCCACCATCCCAGCCTTGGCTAGAATTGACTAGCCAGAAAGATCCAGTACAATATGGAGTGGGTTAACTTTCAGTCTTATCTTTCAAGACTGATTGTATGCAAATTTAACAACAATTTTATGCAATTAACAATCTTGGCCATAAGTTTTTTTTTTTACTTGAGAAATGCTTTAAACTATATACATTTTCTGATTATTTAAACACTTGATTCAAGTGACAAGATAAGTATTGCATTTTAATTTAACCTTTTAATTGATTTTCACCGACTATTTTATAAATATAAAACAAACAATTCGACCACAGACACACCACAAGACAGAACACAAACACAAACAGAATTCCTATTAGTGCAGTAAATGCATGGTATTTGGTGCTTTTAGCTGCTTAGTTTTTTCTAGACTTATCTGAAAGACACAAACAAAACCAGAGTTACCCCTTCTGGCAGTTAATATGCTTAAAATCAAATACCTTGTTACTTCAGCAAACAGAGGAACTACCTCATATTTTTTAATTTATTTACAAACTTCAAAGACACACAAACTTTTCTTTTAGCATTTTACAAGTTAACTGCTGTCCTTCAGCAGCTACAGAGTTACTTTACTTCCCTTAAATCATTGCTTGTTCCCAACAGTACTTCTATCCACTAAATCACATTTCAGAATCTGATATTGAAAATCCCCATCGTTACACTTACTGACTCCTCCTTCCACACACCCTAAAGTTTTTCATCTCTCTGTTTGATTCCTGCCTGCCTGGCCCATGCTGCTTCTTGCTGAACGTCTTCCATGGGCACCAACTTTATCCACTACCAGTTTAGCTCAGTGGCTTCAGAACTACCTCACCCTCCTCGATCTCTTCTTTAAACATCTTACTCACAAGACTACCGATCCTTCCTTGTAAGCTTTCAACCTGGACAAACACTGCCCATGCAAAACCATACTAAACATATAATCAAAACCCTTTTAGAAGGTTACCCAGAACCTATTATCTGTCTGCTGACACGTTAACAAAAAGGAATTACACAGAGCAACGAACTTACAGTCTAGCCAGGCTTTCCCACTTTTGTGCACTGCCGCTACAGGGATGGATAAAGGCTTTTAATATTGACTCAAGCTTCTTCACGCATGCTCCCACTACTGTAGGCATACAACCAGAGTTCAGTTCCGCCCACCTTTAACCCCAACGAACAGACAGAAATACGCAGTAACGGTTAAAAAGAACGACCAAACATAGCATTTTTATTCGATTAGCTTACTTTTACTATGCATTTCACATTACACCACAGTACCAGCAAACAACGAAATAACAAGGTAAACAAATAATGTTATCTTTTTGTAGTGTAATCTGCAGTGGCTTCTCCCTTCTAATTCGCACCAACTGTTGACAAATTTTGTGACCAATTATTCCCTCTGTCAGTGTCAGGCTGACAACAGGATCATTGGGACAGATAAAGAACCACACCCATAACTGAATTTAAGCTCCATTAATAAAAAATAAAAACAACAACGGAAGGTGGACGCTCCACTCACCAGAACATTGATGCCCCAAGACCTAAGGCCCCTTTTTAACTAACCACACGTACGTCCAGATGCACTTTTGTATAAGTTCAGAGAAGCGGACGAGTGACAGAGATTATCACTGTATACAGCTTGTCCAAATTCCAACATGCTTCACTCTTGGGAGGCTGTTTTTACCCTGAATCTCTGCAGCGTCTTTTTCAGAGATTCAGTCCAAGGTTGGCTGCCTGTGTTCTTTGTTCACCAAGCCACACCGGCTCCAGGGTCACAAGCACCTGTTGGATCTTATGCACAGTTAGCTTTGCACATTAATCTTATTCTGTAACTTATATTGCCTATTGCTTATCTGTCAATTTGCTTTCACAGCCAGCTGGCCGAAAGCAGTTTTCTTTTACTTAGCATATCGCGTGATTTTCACTTGACGCCAGACACTTTTTTTATCCCTGGGCCAAGCTGAATTTAAAACCCTTTCTTTCCTCAATAGCCAAATGTCTTATCTGTGTCAGGCTTTTTGTGATTAAAACTCCTCTTAATGTATATCTTAAATGAAGTACCTTCTGTGGCATTTTTAAGATTTTCACGTGTGTCACAATATTCCAATTCTTAAATACCTGCATGTGTTGAACCATAATTCTACATGTAAATGCTGCGTACCCTGGTGAGAGAATGTTTACTGTTCCCACCCATCTTTCCACTTAACACACGGAGTGCCTTGTCCGCATGCGTCTCATAAAACTAAGATTTCCTACTACTTACAGGGAGGCTAACCGAGATGCACATGCCCTCCTGCACTCCTTAGCAAGAGTCGCTAGTCCTGGCGGCGCCGCTACTCGATTGCTCATCCAGTGAATAGCAGACTGTTAGCCACATGAAATGAAAGAAGGAAGATGGGTACACACACACTCCATAGACCAGAGCTCCTCACCGACTATGCAGTGAAGTTCAGCCCACCAGGTCACCTACTAAAACCACTATTACCAGCTTGCGTTGAGTATACCTGGTCACGAGCTTTGCTTCACAGGTACTCTGGCGTCTTCTGTAACAGTCACTCACTGGCCCCACTACCATTGCATCTGATCTAGCATTTTTAGCTACAACAGGAAGTGTGCAGCTGACATAGGGTCTCCCCTTTCTTAGACTAGCCTCCTTTGTCCTGCACATATCCCTAACCTGCTTTGAATCCTATGCACCCGCAGACACTGAAAACAGAGCCCAGCGGTTTTTACAAGATCTCATACAAACAGCTTTAGACTGCCTTGTTCGCGTAAAAAGGAGTAGTGAAGGATTGTGTTAGAAACATTCCTGTCTAAGTGATCCTTCCGGTGGCCACTTTTCGTCCTCAGCTTGATAATGGCCAGTCTACTGACAAGACTTTTATTTGCCTTTTATTAGTGGATCGATCAAACACTTCCAATTCACTAAATGCATTAAGGTGTACACCATACCCTGCTATCGTCCGCCCCATATCCTAGGTGACCTGAGGCGATCCCCGTCTAACAGGCAACAAGTCCAGACACTGACTAGTTCCTACTTACCAAGACTGGTTCCACATCGCCTGCAGCTGCTTCTTCCACTGTCTGTAGCGCGATGCACTTTGTGTCCCTCCAGGTCGACCAAACCACTTCTCACCGAGGCCCCATGAACACGGGTGTGCCTGGGCATCGGTCGTTGCCGCGTCTGCTCAGCCCGAGGGAGTCGGGCAAGCAGATTTTAGCCTATGATAGCCCACTAGGACGCCTCAAAACTTTGCAGCAACAGAAGAATGCCAGTGCACAGTGTCCGTGCCGGAGTGCTTACGCAATAAACACACCGAGTGGAGAACAAACACAGGTCTTATATGAGATTCCAAAGCGTCTGGGAACTTAGTATGCTATGATCCAGCCCAGCTAAAAAGAGCTGTTCCTTTATATTCATGAGAACTTTTTTTGCTGAAGCAAGCCCCGTTTCCCTCCCTCTTGTCCGCGCAACATCTTGTACACACTTCTGTTCCCCCTCCCTCTCGTCCTCCTCCTCCCCCTTTAGCATTACTAAGCGCAGTGCATTAAGTATCTTGGCTGCGGCGCTTGTATAAGTTTTTCCTTTCGCAATTTATATTGTCCGTCTGAATAGGGCACAGCATCATTATTCTAGCTTAAACCGTTAACTGTATGCCACTAATAACGGCTGTACACGCGCCTTTCTAGTCAATAAATTTAAACTGAAAGACTTTTCTTATTAAGGCTTAAACAGAAGACTTATATATTCTATTGCCTTCCAGCTTTTTCACGTTACTTAGTATGCTTAGCTAACACCAACACCAGCTTGCTATTTTTCCCCCGCCCCATGCTCCTCATGAGCAGTGATACAGTTAGCCCGGAACTGCAGGGCACAGTGAAGGGGGCTGGCTGGAGCAGTCTGGTTCAGGCAGGCAAGGTTGGCCGGTTGGAGACAAGGTATGTGGGTGGCGCTGCTTCAGCAGGTCACATGGGTTGTCGGCAAGGTTGCGCTGGAGAAAAAGGAATGCAGACTAGTGCATTCATGCAGGTGGTGCGCAGGGTTGCTGAACAGGCGGGTCGGGCTGGCGGCGCGAAGGGCAGGGATTCAGGGTATGAAGCAGAGGCAGGGGTGGCAGACTTGGGCAGGAAGGCATGGGGTGAGGCAGAGGCTGGCTGGAACGCGGGGAGAGGATGGTTGCGGGCAGGGGATGGGCTGGCTGGAGACAGGCAGGGTGTAGGCCATGGTGAGACAGGAGACTGCTGTGGCAGGGAGTGCAGGCTGGCTGCAGCATAGAACTGTGCAGGCGACAGGGTGCAGGGCTGGTCGGGTGCAGGGGTGCGCAGGGGCGACATGTTGGAGGGTTGCGGTACGGGTACAGGCCACCGTACGTAATGCCCCCCTTTCCCTCGCCACCAGGCTCGCCGCAGCAGCCGAGATAGGGTATTTCAAGGCCTGGCTCCCGCTCTAGCCTGGCCCATTACAGTAGCCGCGGAGCCCTGGGGAAGTGGCAGGTCCGGGCTTTTAAAGACTTAGGTGTCAGAGCAAGCTGAGCCCCCCCTCCCCGCCGCCATACCCATCAGCCCCTGCTGAGCCCAGACCTTTAAAATTGCCTCCCTGGAGCCAGGCACCTGGTCAGTGCATCAGCTCCTTGCCGATACCGTACTGGCTCTTGGGGCTGGGCCTCTTAGGGGGGGCCCCCAATGTCAGAATTGGTTAATTGGCTAAAGCCGGCCTCCAGAGTTCACACAGGGGCTTGTTGACCCAAAGCTTTCTCGGCCTCAACTTCAGCTCTTCAGTTTTTGCAAGCTTGTCACTCTGCCTTGCGCACCTCTCTGCCTTTCAGACAGTCCGTGTGAGGTCGACCTTGACCAGCACCTGGCCCAGTCAGGTCCATAAATCATCACTAGCTAGTCTAAAAAAAAAAAATAATATCGCTTAGCCATTTCAGTACTAAATACAGTATTGCCTGTGCCTCTGAGACTGTGTGTTTCACTCTCCCACAAAATATCAATGCAGACAGAGATCTTTAAGAAGCTGGCAGAGCTTCTAACTGTAAAGACTCGATGAATATATCACCCAGCTCCCCCAATGTAGCCACAAATCCTAGAAAATACTCTAGCACAGGACTTAGCAATTACCCTTCTGTGAATTCACCCTTCTTTGTATTGTTGAATAGCACATCCCTCTGATTGAATGTGGCCTCTTTGCACTGACCTCCATTTAAGGCAACTCCCATTTTTCATGTGCTGTATATTTATACCGCCTATCTGTCTTTCATCATCAATGAGAGGGTTCTAGTCCATGAAGCTTATGCAATAATTCGTTAGGTCTCAGGTGCCACAACTCTTTCTTTGCAACCAGCAGCCATCAACCATTAATTCACTAGAAAATTAAAATCAAGTGCATTATAACCAAATTCACGTTGTCTCACAAATGAGGACATTTAGTAATTCTATCCAGAACAGACAGTTTAATTATCTTATATTTAGACTAGCAGACAAAGTCTGACAGTTCTCTTTGAGAGTTTTCTCTGGATAAGAAACAAACACCTTAAAACTATCAGAATGGAACTCACTTAAGAATAAAATAATCAACTTTTGATAGTCCTATAATACCTATATAAGACTCTTCCCGCATTCTACCTTATTCACGGCTGGCACCGCTGCAGCAAACTGGCTCTGATCCTTCTTTTCTGCCTTGTTGGCCATTTTTCTCCATCTCAGTGCTCACTATTTCTGCATCCTACTTCCTTTCTTCCTTGCCGTCCCTTTCCGCATTCCCTCCCATGCTGCCACTCCAGTTCTTCTATAAAGCAGAAAAAAAGCACAGCTCCAGTTTTTAAAACCTTTGCAGTCAGTCTTAAGCGATTAACTTAGAGAAGCTATTAAACCCATTTTACAGGTGGAAATTAAGCCCACGGCAGCCCATGTCACATGGCAACCCATCAAATGGCAGAATCCCAAATCCAGAGTCATGTGTTTTATCCATAAGACGCTCCCTCCCCCTTCCAAACAATCCAGTCGGAGCAGAGCAGGGAATGATGATTTTCAGTTGCTGCCCAAATAACTACCAACCCTAAGTCAACCAGAAAAAGGTTGTTCCTGATTTTAGAAACTAAGATCGGGAAAGATGTTTCGGTTCCAACAAAATTTGCTGACCTGAAACAATATGTTATGTATCATTTTTTAGTATAACTAAAAATGGAAGTAAATTTCAAACAAACGCATCTTCAGTCGAAAAATATCAAAAATCTTGTTTCGCAAAATGTCATGAACGAACATTTGATTTTCACCAGTTTTTTTTTAAAACGAAAGACCAATTTAGTGGAATTTCACATGATATTTTACAAAATGTTTCGTGACCTGATCTGACTTTTTTTGCCAAAAAAAATTCCCTGTGTTCTGCTACAACAACCCCAGACTTAGAGTGATTTTGAACGCCTGTTAACCCCCAATGACAGGTTCAGGTTAAATCACATCAGATTGCTATCTGTCACTAAAAGCTTGTACCTCAACCTAATCATCTTAGGCTTAGTTGTTTTTTTTTTTTTTTTTTTTATTTTAGACGGCATGGTGAAGTCACTAATTTTCTCCTTCCCATACAGGGAGCTGGTCCCGACACACAAAACAGGTGAATCAATTAGGACTACACTGTCAGCTGCCTACACTTTAGGACAGCAGCGGCACAGACAGGAAACGGTTCATGAGCTGCGAATTATATATGTATAATGTTAAGAGAAAAACAAAACCAGTAAACACCTCATCACACGCAAACTGCTGGAAATATTATAAGGCTTACAATGTTTCTTCTCGAGGCCTGAGAATTCCTGAAGAAGCAAACACCTGTTTATTCATTTTTAAGACAGGAAATAAAATTGTCTCTCATGCATTTCAATTCTTAGATGTTTCTTTCAAGGCTATCTGCTAGACTTTAAGAGGATCTCAGAAGAATTTACGAACACTTAAGCCTAACATATTCCTTTAGAATGAACATACCCCTTAGTTTACCAATGCGGTAGTTAATTGACATGCCCCAAGTCGCACAAATCGGGCAGAATGAACAGCAGACCATGTTCCCAGTTTCCTGTGTAATCGCTAGCCTAATTCCCTCATATAAATTCGTCACAGAGAAGTCAATAGAGAGATTTCTATCTTTGTTACCTTGGATTGGTTTATTATATTATTAGTTCTGTGTTATTCTCTGGCACCCAAACAGCTATTTTTAAAAGTGTAGGCCTCCAAATTGAGAAGAGGTTCTTTCCTACATTTATTTAACTCCAGCACGTTTCCGTACCCGAAGCAGTTTAGACACATAACCTGCTCCAATTTTCTAACCTGGAAAAATTTCCAAGTGTAATAGCCAGAGGAGTCTGTTAACATCAAATAGCCTGCGAGCTGGAAAATCTTACTGTGGGAACTGCAGCAGAGATTAGGATCAAAATGAAACTGGGAAGTTCATGTTTCAAGACATAGGACTCATTACCTCATAAGATAGGTCAGAGGCCACAGGCTAGCTCAGAAAATCCCATTCTCTCATACGGGCTCAGGCCCCTATACCCGCCAAGCGTATTTAAAAAGTAAATGCCCTTGCATCTGGCCTCGAGCGGACAGGGGAAGAGAGAGCTCACTAACCATACACTATGGTATAGGATCTTTAGGCTTGTCTACACCAGCAGCTAGACACCTGCAAACTTGGGCTTGCGGGGCTCAGGCTGTGGTCTGTTCGATTGTATGTAGACTTCTGGGCTTGCTGCCGCTCGAGCTGCTGGGATCTAGCATCGCAGTTTCTAGAGCCTTAGGTTATTCTACACTTGCAGTGTACGCCGTATGCTCAGCCCATCTCAGCCTACTTGTGTCTACACTGCCAGTTGTGCTAACCAGAGCTCAGGCTCAAGTCCACCGGCCACTGTCAGGACTGAGGGCCAAGCTTGAGTTAAGCGGACCTTGTCCAGCCCTATTTCTCTGCAGTGTAGAATGCAGCTCATGCCTTGACTTGGGGTCTCAGGAGTCAGTTGAGATCCTCATGTACTGGCATAAATTTTCTCCAGTCTCCTCTATCCCAACAACCTGCAATCCACTCCCAATGGAGCCCACGCCCCTTTGTGCAAGGGCCCCAGTTCAAGTCAGCATTGAACCCATTCTCTTTCTGATCACCATCGCCAAGCACACTAGTCAGCGGCCTCCTGGTTTGCAAGGGAGAGTGGAGATGACCGAAACTTTTGTAAAGCCGCTGCTTATCCAACTTCATGTAGTCATGCAGCGCGGCACGAGAAGTGTGTCCACAGTGCACCATTGGTGCCACTTCGGGGTGGATCGGTGGGGCACCAGGCTCTGGTCTGTGTTGCGCAGTCTGGATGCCGAGAGCCCGAGATTCAGCACAGGTTAGAAAGTCTTAAGCATAGGTTAAACACCAGTGCAGACGTGCAAGGGCAGTTTCCCTTAGTACAAGGTCAGCTGAATTCGAGTTCCACTACGGTGGGGCTTACATCAGCTTTAGAGAATATTCTGTGATCACCAAGTCTTACAATACTGTCCATTTTCTTCCTTTAAGCCCAAATGCTTGATGATACAGGGAGCTCCCTTTTAGCGGAGGCAGAGGCACCCTACTCTATATCTCGAGTCTAAGCTCAGAAATGCCCACATACTTGCCTCAGAGATGCTTGGGGAGGTTAGTTGGATATTAGGAAAAACTTTTCCATTAGGAGGTGGTGAGCACTGGAGATGGTGTGACCTAGGAGGGGTGAATCTCTCTGTCCTTAGAGGTTTTTTCAATCAGGCTTGACAAGTCCTGGCTGGCAGGAATTAGCTGGGAATTCGACCCTGTGTGAGCAGGGTGACTAGATGGACCTCTGAGGTCCCTTCCAACCGATATTCTATGTTCTATGAGGGCTGGTTCGCCTCTCAGATCTGTACATGCACTCATGGAGCCAGTGGAGTTACAAGCTGTAGGCGACATCAGCATCAGGCCAACCGCAATCTTCGCCTTCTCCTCCAGGTAATAATTAGAGGACAGGGTGCCTGGGGATGACAATTAACATATCAGCTCAGGGAGGGTAACCCCTCCCGGGCTCCCTCTCTCAGCCCGTATTCTCCTCTTTCCGAAACTAGTCCGTGACTCATTTTCAGTCACCCTCCTTTTCTTGGTCTCATTCGCTTGCCCTAATTTCTCCTGGTCACCGGCCTGCGCTGCTACCTGTCTGGATTGGGTAGCTCTTGCTGAGGATCCCAGCCCATTGCGCTGTTCTCTGGACCATGCCGCTTACGCTCCTCTTAGGAAGTTTGCTTCTTCCAGCTTTTTTTTAATCTGTCAACCACTAGCGCCCCACCCCACTTGCCAAGGTCTTATGTACAAACTCTCTGTCTCTGCTTCTCCTAAACGTCTCTGTATTTGGTATTAGCCACACACGCCGAGCAACTCTTCCTGGAGTGGGTTTCACTGGCCGAAATCCACAGCTCCTCCAGTCTCCGGATGCTGACCTACTATCCCAGGAATGTCTGGTTTTTCAGAGGTCCCGACAGACTGCATTAAACCAGAGGCACCAATGCAGAATTTTGAGTGAGACTTTGCCTGAGCACTTTGACAATGTGGTATCTGCGGACCCAGCTGAGAGGCCAATCAAACCAATTGCTTAAACAGGGCGTTACACCAGGCTGGTGTTCTCCACCTCTAAGGCAACCAAACCAGCCCAGACAAAGAGGACTTGGTTTTCATCCCCACTGGCTAACATAGTCTCACAACAACATTCCCTTAGAGCACGCCAGTTCCCAGTATCACCCAGCATGCACTCGTCTGGGAATGAATGCTTATGAAACCACATCCCAATAAAGAAAAGTTCTTCTCGAGCCAAAGAATACCAGACCCAGGTCAATATACAAATCAGATCGTACCCACAAATCACGCTGCTTGCCAATCCGTTAGAATCTAAATCTAAAGGTTTTATTCAATAAAAGGAAAAAGATCCCGCTGTGAGTAAACAAGCTTTTCTTCTAACTCCATCTTCTTTCAAATTTCTACTATCAAGTTGTGAGTACAAAGGAACCAAGTAATCGGCTTGTGAGATGTGCTTGATTGTATTTACAGTGGGTGTTGATTTGGTCTGGACTGTGTTAATTGGCTATCTTTAAATCAGACTGTTTATTCCATATTTCTTATAAGCCAAGAGCCTGTATTGACATCTTAATGCAGTGATGATATTTTTCTGTATTTTCTTTCTCTTTATATAAAGTTCTTTTTTAAACCTGGTTGAGGTTTTTTGGTTTTCTCTGGTGAGGCTACAGGAAGGAGGGTGGAAAATCTCTTTATGTTCACTTACTAGGTTTGAAGGCATCGCCTCAGGGGGAGGGTGATTACCCTCTTTGTTTTGCTCAAGGAGTTAAGTACTGCATCGCCCAGGCTCACCCAGGAGGGGAAGCGGGGGAGCAGATAACGAGGAGACAAGGGGGAGGAACTTGTTTTCCCGTTTGAGATAGGGAGACCCAGGTGTTCTGGGTCTGGGGGTCCTCCCAGGGAAGTTGGGAGGCCAGAGAGGGGGTCCCCCAAGGAATTTGGGGTAACCCAGGCTGATAGAGCCTCAATACTATCTGGTGGCAGCGAAATAAGATCCAAGCTGGGTATAAGCTGGGGAGGTTCACGTAAGCACCCAGATTTTGTACGCTATGGTCCAGATTTGGGACAGACGTTTACCACAAGGGGCGGCTCCAGGCACCAGCACGCCAAGCACGTGCCTGGGGCGGAAAGCCACGGGGGCTCTCTGCGGTCGCTGCGAGAGCGGCAGGCAGGTTGCCTTCGGGGCATGCCTATGGAGGGTCTGCTGGTCCGCAGCATTGGCGGACCTCCTGCAGGCATGCCGCCGAATCCGCAGGACCAGGGACCTCCCGCAGGCAAGCCACTAATCAGCAGGACCAGGAACCTCCCGCAGGCAAAGCCGCAGAGGCAGCCTGCCTGTAGTGCTTGGGCGCAAAATACCTAGAGCCACCCCTGATGCCCTATAAAAAATGAGATTCTCACCTTTCTATAGACAAAGAGCACCATAAACGTTATGGTCTATGCAGGGGTGGCAAGCTTTCGGAAGTGCTGTGCCAGTCTTCTCTATTCCTGCAATTTAAGGTTTCACATTACAGCCATACAATTTTATCTTTTTCCTTTTATGAATAAACCTTTAGATTTTAGATTCTAAAGGATTGGCAACAGCGTGATTTGTGGGTAAGATCTGATTTGTATATTGACCTGGGTCTGGGGCTTGATTCTTTGGGATCGAGAGAACCTTTTTTCTTTTATTGGGATGTTGGTTTCATAACCATTCATTCCCAGGACGAGTGGCACTGCTGGTGATACTGGGAGACTGGCGTGTCTAAGGGAATTGTTTGTGAGACTAGTGGTTAGCCAGTGGGGTGAAACCAAAGTCCTCTTTGTCTGGCTGGTTTGGTTTGCCTTAGAGGTGGAGAAACCCCAGCCTTGGGCTGTAACTGCCCTGTTTAAGCAATTGGTTCTGAATTGGCACTCTCAGCTGGGTCCCGCCAGAACCACATTGTCACACAGTCTCAGGGCAAGTCTACACTTAAAATGCTGCATTGGTGCCTCTGGTTTCAATGCAGTCTGTCGGGACCTCTGAAAAACCAGGACATTCCTGGGGAAGTAGTGTCAGCACCCGGAGACTGGAGAGCTGTGGATTTCGCCCCAGTGAAACCCACTCCAGGGAAGGAGTGTGCTCGGCTGGTGCTGCTAATACCAATACAGGAGACGTTTAGGAGAAAGCAGAGACAGAGAGTTGGTACATAAGACCTTGGCAATTGGGGTGGGGCGCTAGTGGTTGACAGATTAAAAAAAAAGCTGGAAAGAAGCAAACTTCCCTAAGAGGAGGCGTAAGGGCATGGTCCAGAGAACAGCGCAATGGGCTGGGATCCTGCAGCAAGAGGCTATGCCCCAATCCAGACAGGTAGAGCGCAAGTGCCGGTGACCAGGAGAAATTAGGGCAAGCGGAATGAGACCAGATGGAGGGAGTGACTGAAAAATGATCAGGACTAGTTTGGGAAAAGAGGAAATACATCTGAGGAATGTGAGCCCATGGTGGTTTACCCTGCCCTGAGCTGATATGTTAATTGTCATCCCAGGCACCCTTCCCTCTAATTATTACCTGGAGGAGAAGGCGAAAGATTGTCGGTTGGCCTGATTCTGATCTCGCCTACACTTGTAACTCCACTGGCTCCATGATGTGCATGTACAGATGTGAGAGGAGAACCAGCCTCATAGAATCATAGAATATCAGGGTTGGAAGGGACCTCAGGAGGTCATCTTGTCCAACCCCCTGCTCAACACAGGGTCAATTCCCAGCTAATTCATCCCAGCCAGGACTTTGTCAAGCCTGACTTTAAAAACCTCTAAGGAAGGAGAGATTCCACCCCCTCCCTAGGTAACCCATTCCAGTGCTTCACCACCCTCCTAATGGAAAAGTTTTTCCTAATATCCAACCTAAACCTCCCCCAAGGCATCTCTGAGGCAAGTATGTGAGGGCATTTCTGAGCTTAGACTGAGGATATAGAGTAGGGTGCTCTGCCTCCGCTAAAGGGAGCTCCCTGTATCATCACAGCAGTTTGGGCTTTAAAGGAAGAATGGACAGTATTGTAAGACTGGTGATCACAGGATATTCTATACTGCAGTGTAAGCCCACCGTTAGTGGGACTCGAGTCAGCTGACTTGTACTAGGGAAACCTGCCCTTGCACGTCTGCACTGTGTTTTAACCCTATGTTAAGACTTTTCTAACCTGTGCTTGAATCTAGGGCTCTGGCATCCAGACTGCAGCACACAGACCAGAGGCCCTGGTGCCCCACCTCCACCCCGAATGTGGCCACTCTAATGGTGCACTGTGGGAACACTTCTCTGCCCGCGCTGCATGCTACAGGAAGTTGGAAGCAGCTGGCTTTACAAAAGGTTTGATGGTTCACTCTCCCTTGCAAACCCAGGAGGCTCGCTGATAGTGTGCTTGCAGATCGGTGATCAGAAGAGAATGGGTTAATGCTGACCTGAACTGGGGCCCTTGCAAAGGGGCGTGGCTTCCATTGAGGAGTGGATTGCAGGTTGTTGGGATAGAGGAGACTGAGGAAATTATCCCATAATGGAGGATCTCCAACTGACTCCTGAGACCCAAGTCAAGCAGAGCTGCATCTACACTGCAGAGAAATAGGGCTTGGACTCAAGGTCCCAGCTTAACTCAAGCTTGGACCCTCCAGTCCTGCAGTGGCCTTGGACCTTGAGCCTGAGCTCTGGGTTAGCACAACTGCAGTGTAGACACAAGTTAGGCTTGAGCCTGGGCTGAGGCATAGGCGTACACTGCAGTGTAGACATACCCTAAGGCTCTAGAACTGGCGATGTAGGAGGATCCCAGCGCTCGAGCTGCAGCCCAAGCCCAGAAGTCTACATAACAATGAAACAGCCCCACAGCCTGAGCCCCGCAAGCCCAAGTTTGCAGGTGTCTAGCTGCTGTGTAGACATAGCCTAAGAATCCTATACCAAGTGTCATGGTTAGTGAGCTCTCTCTTCCCCTGTCCCTCGAGGCCCAGATCCCAAGGGCATTACCTTTCTAAATACCTTTGCGGGTATGGGCCTGAGTCCGTATGAGAGATGGATTCTAGCTAGCCCTGTGCCTCTGACCTTCTTAGAGGTAATGAGTCCTATGTGCTTAACATGAAACTTCTCCAGTTTCATTTTGATCCTAATCTCTGGCTGCAGTTCCCACCAGTAAGATTTTCCAGGCTTCGCAGGCTATTTGATGTTAACAGATCCTCTGGCTAGTTACACTTGGGAAATTTTTCCCATGTTAAAATTGGAGCAGGTTATGTTGTCTCACTGCTCGGGTAGGAAAACGTGCTTGGAGGTAGCTACATAAATGTAGGAAAGACTCTCTCATTTGGAGGCCTACACTTTAAAAATAGCCTGTTTGGTGCCATGAGGCAAAGTAACCAGCAAACTTAATACATAAATAAACCAATCCAAGGTAAGACAAAGATAGAAAATCTCTCCTATTGATCTTCCTCTGTCTGACGCTTTCATATGAGGGAATCTAGGCTAGCGATTAAGCACAGGAAACTGGGAACCATGGCTTCTGTGTTGCATTCTGCCCCCGATTTAGTGCGACTTTGGGCATGTCACTTAACCTACCCATCTGGTAAATAAGGGGTAATGTTCATCTCTAAGGAATATTGTTAGGCTTAAGTGTTTGTAAAATTCTCTGAGATCCTCTGTAAAGTCTTAGCAGCATAAGCTCTTGAGAAAGGAAACATCCTAAGAATTGATAATGCAGAGAGACAATTTTTTCCTGGTCCCTTAAAAATGACTAAACAGCTTTTTGCTTCCTCTCAGGAAATTCTCCAGGCCTCACCGGAAGAAACTATGTAACCTTTATAACTATTTCCAGCAGGTGTTGCACTGTGATTGAGGGTGTTTACTTTGGTTTTGTTTTTTCTCTTATTACCATTTTACATATATATTTCGGCAGCTATGGAATTCCCTGTTTCCTGTCTGTGCCAGTGCTGTCCCTAAATGTAGCCAGCTGACAGTTAAGGTCTCTATTGATTCACCTGTTTGTTGTGTTCTGGCACCAGCTCCCTGTGTGGGGAAGGAGAAAATGTCATTAGTGACTTCACCACATGCCCTGTCTAAACAACTAAGCCTAAAGATGATTAGGTGCAGTACAAACTTCTTAGTGATCAGTTAGCAATCTGATGTGATTTAACCAGATACTGTCATTGGGGTTGAACCAGGGTTCAAAATCCATCCTCTAGTCTGGGTTGTTGCTACCTAGAACAAGGTGAAATTTTTTGGCTAAAAAAGTCAGATTCAGGTCACCCGAAACATTTTGTAAATTCATGTGAAATTCACTAAATTGTTTCAGTTTAAAAAAAAAACTGGAAAAAATCAAAATGTTTCGTTCTGACATTTTCGAAACAAGATGTTTTGATATTTCGACCTGAAATGACTTTTTGTTTTGAAATTTACTTCCATTTTTTTTAGTTAAACTCAAAAATGAAACCAAACATTTTGTTTCAGGTCAAGCAAAATGTTCTGTTGGAACCGAAACAATTCTTTCCTCCATCTTCAGTTTCCTGAAAAATCCAGGAAACAAACCTTGTTTCTGGTTGACTTGAAATGGGGTTGGTTTATTTGGGCAGCAAACTGAAAATCAATCATTCACACTGCTCTGCTCCGACCTGGAATTGCTTTAGGAAAGGGGGAGGGGATCGTCTTATGGCTAAAACACAGGACTCTGGATTTGGATTCTGCCATTGACTGGGTTCTGCCATGTGACCATGGGCTGCCCTGGGCCTTACATTTCCCACCTGTAAAATGGGTTTAATAGCTTCCTCTAAGTATTAATATGCGGCTTTAGACTGACCTGCAAAGGGTTTTTAAAAACATGGAGCTTGTGCCCTTTTTTTTGCTGCTTTATAGGAAAGAAGCTGGAGGTCAGGCAGGCATGGGAGGGGATTCGGAAAGGGACAGGCAAGGAGGAAAAGGAAGTAGGATGCAGCAAATTAGTGAGCCACTGGAGGAGAAAATGGCCACACAGAGGCAAGAAAAGACAGGAGTCAGTAGCCAGTTTGCTGCAGCCAGGTGCCCCAGGCAGTGAAGAAGGCTCAGCAATGCGAGGGGAACAGTCTATATAGGTATATAGACCTTATTCAAAAGTTAATTATTTTTATTCCTTAAGTGAGTTCCATTCTGATAAGCTTTTAAGGTAAGTTTGTTTTCCTATCCAGATGAAAACTCTCAAAGAGAAGCTGTCAGACTTATGTCTGCCTAGTTCCTAAATATAAAGATAATTAAACTGTCTTGTTTCTGAGATGAGATTACTAAATTGTCTCATTTGTGAGACAACGATGACATTTGGTTATAAACTGTCCAGCTTATTTTTAATTTTCTAGGTGAATTAATGTTGAGTGGCTGCTGGTTGCTAAAACAATGAGGAGTCCTTGTGGCACCTTAGAGACTAACGAATTTATTTGGGCATAAGCTTTCATGGACTAGAACCCACTTCATCAGTTGCATGGAGTGAAAAGTACAGTAGGCAGGTATAAATATACAGCACATGAAAAGATGGGAGTTGCCTTACCAAGTGGGAGGTCAGTGCTAAAGAGGCCAATTCAATCAGAGTGGATGTGGCCTATTCCCAACAATTGACAAGAAGGGGTGAATATCAGCAGAGGGGTATTGCTAGAGTCTGTGCTAGAGTATTTTTCTAGGATTTGTGCTACATTTGGGGTAAGCTGGTGATATAATGTCATCCCGAGTCCTTTACATGTAGGCAAGCTCATGCCAGCTTCCTTAAAAGTGATCTCTGTTCTGCATTTTTGATATTTTGTGGGAGAGTTCGCAAACACACAGTCTCAGAGTGCAAACATCCAATACTGTATTTAGTAACTGCTGGCTTAAGCGATACTAGCTAGTGATGATTTAATTGGACCCTGACTGGGCCAGGTTGCCTGGTTCCAAGGTCGACCTCACACTGGACTTGTCTGAAGGCAGAGGGAGGTGCTGCAAGGCAGAGTGACCAAAGCTTGCAAACCTGAAGAGCTGAAGTTGAGGCCGAGAAGCCTTTGGGGTCAACAAGCCCCCTGTGTGACACTCTGGCAGGGCCGGCTTTAGGCCAATTCAACCAATTCCCCTGAATTGGGCCCCGCCCCTAAGAGGGCCCCACGCCCAAGCCCCAGTACGGTATACGGGCAAGAGCTGATGCACTGTACCAGGGTGGCCTGGCTTCCCCAGGGGGCAATTTAAAGGTCCTGGGGCTCCCAGCAGGGGCTGGCCTGGGGTATCGGCGGGGGGAGGGGCGGGCTCCAGCTGCCTCTGACACCCTAGTCTTTTAAATAGCCCCCGGAGCCCTGCCACTTCCCCAGGGCTCCCGCGGCTATGTAAAGGGCCAGGGCAGTAGAAGCAGGGAAGCCCCAGGCCCTTTAAATAGCCCCCTAGTCTCGGGCTGCTGCTGCGACCCTGGTGGCGGAGGGAGAAGGAGGGGGCACTTACCGTACAGGGTGGCCTGTACCCCCTGTACCTGCAACCCCTGCCCACAGTCAGCCCCTGCTGCACCCCCTGCCCGCACCAGCCCTGCACCCCCTGTCCTGCCTGCACCAGTTCCTATCTGCAGCCAGCCCTGCACCCCCTGCCCACAGCCAGTCCCTGTCTCCAGCCAGGCCCACACCCTCTGCCCTGTCTCCAGCCAGCCCCACGCCCCCTGCCCGCAACCAGCCCGTCTCCAGCCAGCCTCTGCCTCACCCCCTGCCCTTCCTGCACCAGTCCTGCACCCCCTGCCCTTCCTTCATCAGCCCTGCATCCCCTGCCCTGCCCGCACCAGCCCCGGACCCCCTGCCCTGTCTCCAGCCAACCCCTGCCGCACCACCCTGCCTGAAGCCACCTAGTTCTGCATTCCTTTGTCTCCAGCCCTGCAAACCCTTGCCACAACCCCATGTGACCCTGCCTGAAGCCAGCCAGCCCACCCCACATACCTCTGTCTCCAACCAGCCCCACACCCCTTGCCCTGCCTGCAGCCAGACCCTGCCTCCAGCCAGCCCCATGTCCACTGGTGCCCTGCAGTTCCCAGGGCAGTAACCCTGTACACCTGCTTCAATGAGGAGGGCAGGGAGCAGCTGGTGTTGGTGTTACTAAGCATAACCCTAAGTAACGTGAAAAAGTGGAAGGCAATAAGAATATAAAGTCTTCCTGTTTAGGCCTTAAATAAGCAAAAGTTCTTTCAAGTTTAAACTTTAATTGACCTAAAAGGCCTGGTGTAACAGCCGTTATTAGTTGCAACAGTTTTAACTGGTTTAAAGCAGAAATAATGATGCCTGTGCACCTTTAGCAAAAGGACAAGATAACTTGCAGAAGGAAAACTTACTAACTAGCTGCCGCAGCCAAGATTACTTAATGCACCTGCGCTTACGTAACTGCTACAGGGGGAGGAAGGAGGAGGAGAGGGAGGGGGAAGACAAAGAAGTGTGTAAAAAAGAATGCTGCAGCCGGACAGAAGAGGGAGGGGAAACGGGGGCTTGCTAGTCAGCAAAAAAAGTTCTCATGAATATAAAGGAACAGACTGCTTGTTTAGCTGGGCTGGATCTAAGGCATACTAAGTCTCCCAGCACCGCTTTGGAATCCCAAATAAACTTGTGTTTTGCTTCTCCACCTCGGTGTGTTTATTGGCGCTAAGCACTCCGGGCACGGACCACTGTTGCTCGCCTTGGGCATTCTTCTGTGCCTGCAACAGTTTTTGGCGTCCTAGTGGGCTATCATAGGCTAAAATCTGCTTGCCCGACTCCCTCGGGCTGAGCAGACGCGGCAACGACCGATGCCCAGGCACACCCGTGTTCATGGGGCCTCGGTGAGAAGTGGTTTGGTCGACCTGGAGGGACACAAAGTGCATCGCGCTACAGACAGTGGAAGAAGCAGCTGCAGGCGATGTGGAACCAGTCTTGGTAAGTAGGAACTAGTCAGTGTCTGGACTTGTTGCCTGTTAGACGGGGATCGCCTCAGGTCACCTAGGATATGGGGCGGACGATAGCAGGGTATGGTGTACACCTTAATGCATTTAGTGAATTGGAAGTGTTTGATCGATCCACTAATAAAAGGCAAATAAAAGTCTTGTCAGTAGACTGGCCATTATCAAGCTGAGGACGAAAAGTGGCCACCGGAAGGATCACTTAGACAGGAATGTTTCTAACACAATCCTTCACTACTCCTTTTTACGCGAACAAGGCAGTCTAAAGCTGTTTGTATGAGATCTTGTAAAAACCGCTGGGCTCTGTTTTCAGTGTCTGCGGGTGCATAGGATTCAAAGCAGGTTAGGGATATGTGCAGGACAAAGGAGGCTAGTCTAAGAAAGGGGAGACCCTATGTCAGCTGCACACTTCCTGTTGTAGCTAAAAATGCTAGATCAGATGCAATGGTAGTGGGGCCAGTGAGTGACTGTTACAGAAGACGCCAGAGTACCTGTGAAGCAAAGCTCGTGACCAGGTATACTCAACGCAAGCTGGTAATAGTGGTTTTAGTAGGTGACCTGGTGGGCTGAACTTCACTGCATAGTCGGTGAGGAGCTCTGGTCTATGGAGTGTGTGTGTACCCATCTTCCTTCTTTCATTTCATGTGGCTAACAGTCTGCTATTCACTGGATGAGCAATCGAGTAGCGGCGCCGCCAGGACTAGCGACTCTTGCTAAGGAGTGCAGGAGGGCATGTGCATCTCGGTTAGCCTCCCTGTAAGTAGTAGGAAATCTTAGTTTTATGAGACGCATGCGGACAAGGCACTCCGTGTGTTAAGTGGAAAGATGGGTGGGAACAGTTCAAACTATTCCATCTCACCCCCAAGGGTACCGCACATTTACCTGTAGTGACATAGGGTTTCAACACATGCAGGTATTTAAGAATTGGAATATTTGACACACGTGAAAATCCTCTAAACAATGCCACAGACAGGTACTGTCATTAAGATATACATTAAGAGGAGTGTTTAATCACCCAAAAAGCCCTGACACAGAGTAAGAACATTTGTGCTATTGAGGAAAGAAACTGGGTTAATTTAAAATTCAGCTTGCCCAGGGATAAAAAAAGTGTCTGGCGTTCAGTACGAAAATCACGCGATATGCTAAGTAAAAGAAAACTGCTTTCGGCCCCAGCTGGGCTGTGAAAAGAAAATTGACAGAGTAACGCAAAGGCAATATAAGTTACAGAATAAGATTCATATTGCAAAGTAAACTGTTCATTAAGATCCACAGTGTGCCTTTGTGACCCTGGAGCCGGTGTGGCTTTTTTGGTGACACCAAAGAAACACAGGCAGCCAACCTTGGACTGAATCTCTGAAAAAGACGCTGCAGAGATTCAGGGTGAAAAACAGCCTCCCAAGAGTGGAAGCATGTTGGAAATTTGGACAAGCTGTATACAGTGATATCTCTGTCCACCTCTCCGCTTCTCTGAACATTATACACAGAAGTGGCCAGTCTGACGTACGTGTGGTAGTTAAAAGGGGCTTAGGTCTTGGGGCATCATGTTTCTGGTGAGTGGAGCGTTCCCAACACTCTCCGTTGTTGTTTTATTATTTTATTAATGGAGCTTTAAAAATTCAGTTATATGGTGTGTTTTCTTTATCTTCCCCAATGATCCTGTAGTGTCAGCCTGACCACCTGACACGAGGAATAAATTGGTAACAAAATTTGTCACAGTTTGGTGAGCAATTAAGAAGGGAGAAGCCCTGCAGAATTTACACCATCTATTTGTTTTACCCTTGTTATTTTATGCTTGCTTTGCTTGGTACTGTTGGTGTTATATGTTGAAAACTGCATAAGTAAAAGTAAGCCCTAATAGAATAAAAAAATGCTATCTGGTTCTGGTTCTGTTCTGTTTAACCGGTTACTGCTGTTTTTCTGCTCTGTTCGTTTGGGCGTTAGAAGTGTGGGCGGAACTGAACCTCTGGTTCGTAATTCCTCAGAGTGGAAGCCATGCGTGCAAGAAAGCTCTGAGGTCAAATTAAAATCCTTCTGTCCCATCCCCTGTAGCGGTCAGTGTACAAAAGTGGGAAAGCCTGGCTTAGACTGTAAGTTCCTCTGCTCTGTGTAATTCTCTTTTCTGTTTAAGTGTCAGCAGACAGATAAATAGGTCTCTGGGTAAACCCTCTAAAGGGGTTTGGATTATATGTTTAGTAAATGGTCTTTGCCCAATGGGCCATGTGTTTTTGTCCAGGTGACAAGCTTCACAAGGAAGGACTCGGGTAGTCTTGTGAGTAAGAATGTTTAAAGGAAGAGACCAGGAGGGGTGAGGGCTAGTTAAGAAGCCCACCCTCCTAGCTAAACTGGTAGTGGAACAAGTTGGTGCCCATGGAAGGAACGGTTCAGCAAGAAAAGCAGCATCGGGCCCAGGCAGGCAGGCAACAAACAGAGAGATTGAAAAACTTTAAGGGTGTAGTGGAAGGAAGGAGTCAGTAAGTGTAAGCATGGGGATTTCAAATACTCAGAACTTACTTGAAATGGTGATTTAAGTTGATAGAAGTAGCTGTTGGGAAACAAGCAAGTGATTTAAGGGAAAGTAAAAAGTTAACTCTGTAGCTGCTGAAGGGAACAGCAGTTAAACCTTGTAAAAATGCTAAAAAGAAAAGTTCTTGGTGTCTTTGAAATGTTTGTAAATAAATTACAAAAAAATATGAGGTAATTCCTCTGTTTTGCCTGAAGTCAACAAGGGTATTTGTATATTTTAAGCAATAATTAACTGCCCAGAAGGGGTAGACCTCTGGGTTTTTTTTGTCTTTCAGATAATCAGAAAAAAACTAATGCCAGCTAAAAAGCACTCAACATACCATGCATTTACTGGCACAATAGGAATTATGTTTTGTGTTCTGTGTTCTGTCTTGTGGTGTTTGTCTTGTGGTCGGAATTGTTGTGTTTAATATTTTTATAAAATAGTCTGGTTTAAAATCAAATAAAAAGGTTAAATTAAAATGCAAATACTTATCTTGTTCAACTTGAAATACAAAGTGTTTAAATAAATCAGAAAAATGTAAAATACTAAAGTCTAAAGCATTTCCTCAAGTAAAAAAAAAAAAAAACTTCATTGGCCAAATTGTTAATTGCAAAAATTGTTGTTAAAATTTGCATACCAACAGTCTTTGAAAGCAAAGACATGAAAAGTTAACCCACTCCCCATATTGTACATGGAATCTTTCCCTAGTTCCTAAATATAAAGATAATTAAACTGTCTTGTTTCTGAGATGAGATTACTAAATTGTCTCATTTGTGAGACAACGATGACATTTGGTTATAAACTGTCCAGCTTATTTTTAATTTTCTAGGTGAATTAATGTTGAGTGGCTGCTGGTTGCTAAAACAATGAGGAGTCCTTGTGGCACCTTAGAGACTAACGAATTTATTTGGGCATAAGCTTTCATGGACTAGAACCCACTTCATCAGTTGCATGGAGTGAAAAGTACAGTAGGCAGGTATAAATATACAGCACATGAAAAGATGGGAGTTGCCTTACCAAGTGGGAGGTCAGTGCTAAAGAGGCCAATTCAATCAGAGTGGATGTGGCCTATTCCCAACAATTGACAAGAAGGGGTGAATATCAGCAGAGGGGTATTGCTAGAGTCTGTGCTAGAGTATTTTTCTAGGATTTGTGCTACATTTGGGGTAAGCTGGTGATATAATGTCATCCCGAGTCCTTTACATGTAGGCAAGCTCATGCCAGCTTCCTTAAAAGTGATCTCTGTTCTGCATTTTTGATATTTTGTGGGAGAGTTCGCAAACACACAGTCTCAGAGTGCAAACATCCAATACTGTATTTAGTAACTGCTGGCTTAAGCGATACTAGCTAGTGATGATTTAATTGGACCCTGACTGGGCCAGGTTGCCTGGTTCCAAGGTCGACCTCACACTGGACTTGTCTGAAGGCAGAGGGAGGTGCTGCAAGGCAGAGTGACCAAAGCTTGCAAACCTGAAGAGCTGAAGTTGAGGCCGAGAAGCCTTTGGGGTCAACAAGCCCCCTGTGTGACACTCTGGCAGGGCCGGCTTTAGGCCAATTCAACCAATTCCCCTGAATTGGGCCCCGCCCCTAAGAGGGCCCCACGCCCAAGCCCCAGTACGGTATACGGGCAAGAGCTGATGCACTGTACCAGGGTGGCCTGGCTTCCCCAGGGGGCAATTTAAAGGTCCTGGGGCTCCCAGCAGGGGCTGGCCTGGGGTATCGGCGGGGGGAGGGGCGGGCTCCAGCTGCCTCTGACACCCTAGTCTTTTAAATAGCCCCCGGAGCCCTGCCACTTCCCCAGGGCTCCCGCGGCTATGTAAAGGGCCAGGGCAGTAGAAGCAGGGAAGCCCCAGGCCCTTTAAATAGCCCCCTAGTCTCGGGCTGCTGCTGCGACCCTGGTGGCGGAGGGAGAAGGAGGGGGCACTTACCGTACAGGGTGGCCTGTACCCCCTGTACCTGCAACCCCTGCCCACAGTCAGCCCCTGCTGCACCCCCTGCCCGCACCAGCCCTGCACCCCCTGTCCTGCCTGCACCAGTTCCTATCTGCAGCCAGCCCTGCACCCCCTGCCCACAGCCAGTCCCTGTCTCCAGCCAGGCCCACACCCTCTGCCCTGTCTCCAGCCAGCCCCACGCCCCCTGCCCGCAACCAGCCCGTCTCCAGCCAGCCTCTGCCTCACCCCCTGCCCTTCCTGCACCAGTCCTGCACCCCCTGCCCTTCCTTCATCAGCCCTGCATCCCCTGCCCTGCCCGCACCAGCCCCGGACCCCCTGCCCTGTCTCCAGCCAACCCCTGCCGCACCACCCTGCCTGAAGCCACCTAGTTCTGCATTCCTTTGTCTCCAGCCCTGCAAACCCTTGCCACAACCCCATGTGACCCTGCCTGAAGCCAGCCAGCCCACCCCACATACCTCTGTCTCCAACCAGCCCCACACCCCTTGCCCTGCCTGCAGCCAGACCCTGCCTCCAGCCAGCCCCATGTCCACTGGTGCCCTGCAGTTCCCAGGGCAGTAACCCTGTACACCTGCTTCAATGAGGAGGGCAGGGAGCAGCTGGTGTTGGTGTTACTAAGCATAACCCTAAGTAACGTGAAAAAGTGGAAGGCAATAAGAATATAAAGTCTTCCTGTTTAGGCCTTAAATAAGCAAAAGTTCTTTCAAGTTTAAACTTTAATTGACCTAAAAGGCCTGGTGTAACAGCCGTTATTAGTTGCAACAGTTTTAACTGGTTTAAAGCAGAAATAATGATGCCTGTGCACCTTTAGCAAAAGGACAAGATAACTTGCAGAAGGAAAACTTACTAACAAGCTGCCGCAGCCAAGATTACTTAATGCACCTGCGCTTACGTAACTGCTACAGGGGGAGGAAGGAGGAGGAGAGGGAGGGGGAAGACAAAGAAGTGTGTAAAAAAGAATGCTGCAGCCGGACAGAAGAGGGAGGGGAAACGGGGGCTTGCTAGTCAGCAAAAAAAGTTCTCATGAATATAAAGGAACAGACTGCTTGTTTAGCTGGGCTGGATCTAAGGCATACTAAGTCTCCCAGCACCGCTTTGGAATCCCAAATAAACTTGTGTTTTGCTTCTCCACCTCGGTGTGTTTATTGGCGCTAAGCACTCTGGGCACGGACCACTGTTGCTCGCCTTGGGCATTCTTCTGTGCCTGCAACACTGGGACCCACACATGTGCACACCCTAGGGTGACCAGACAGCAAGTGTGAAAAATTGGGACAGGGGGTGGGAGGTAATAGGAGCCTATATAAGAAAAAGACCCAAAAATCAGGACTGTCCCTATAAAATCAGGACATCTGGTCACTCTAGCACACCCCAGGGAGTGGCGGGGACCCACACATAGAAAACGGAGCTAATTTCTAGTTCAGGCCCATCTTTTTAAAAAAGGACTTTAGGTAGGGTTAACATACATCCATATTTTCCTGGACACGTCAGGCTTTTTGGTTCTTAAATAGCCATCCGGGAGGAAAATACGGACGTATGGTAACCCTATTGGTACAAAAATACATACTGTGGCACATCCCTTAAATCAGAACTTTGTATAGGGAACTGGTTGCTAAGAAATGAAAGGCTTTTTGTTACTTTTTTTTTTTAGTCATCCCTGCCGGGGCCCCACTGAAAATGTTCGAATTGGGCCCCACACTTCCTAAAGCCGGCTCTGCGCTCTGGGGCAGGAAGTCATGACATCCATGAACGGGCCACACCAGCCTTTGACCAGTCTCCCTGCCCCCAAGATAGCCAGCTACTGAGAAGGGCTGTGCCAGCAACATCACCATCTGGCTCTTTGATTGCAGCCTTGGTCCTAATGTGCGCAAGCGCAGAAAATTTCAAGAGCTGAAGCATTTGCAAACCTTCTCTCCCCTCCTTAGCTTAAGTATCTTATTTTTCCTCTTTTTTTTCTTTTTAAATGTGGATCTTTTGTTTTTATTAGCTGGGAGATGTCCCAGCTTTTTTACTCCCTAATTGTGTGAAAGTGTGGCTGTGTGCGAGCTCCCATAGAGTCTCTGAGCGGAGAGTGTCAGAAAGAAGGTGCCCCTGGTTTAAACAGACCTGAACTGTCTGACAAAGCTACTCAGGAAAGTGTGTTCTGTGTTCTAACAGTCCTAAGAAATTCACACCGTATCATGCACATTTTGGTCTGAGAGAGCTGGCCACACGCTGCTTCTCCGAGTTCTTTAGGGCCTGTATTGTGACATCTCTGTTCCTGGGCGAGGGAGAAGTGTTAATCACCATAGAGGAACTGAAATAGATGGAGGCAGCTTTGTAATTGGCTGGGAGGTTGTGGTACAGAAAGTGAATAATCATTTGATTTTGGTATCAAAATACTTTACGAGCTCCAAATGGCACATTTGACTGACTTGAGTAAACATATTTAATTAGGGGTTATTAACAAGCAGGCGGCCACCTCCTTAAATTGCTTCTTAGGAGCCATTCTATGCTGCATAGGTTCTTACATTGCACCCATCACCATGGTGTCTGAGCGCCTGCCGGGAGTGCGTTAAGCAATGGGACTAATGTCTGTCACAAGTTTGTTGTTCTGAACTGATGATTGTTTGTATTGATTTAATTCCAGCCCAGTATGCTGCTAACTTGTGGAATTGACCTTGATTCATTGACTCCGTTGTTTTAGTCTTAGTTTAGTATCTTAGCTTGGGTGAAAAGTTCTCGAGTTTATTTTTGTTTAATAGCTTTAATAAAACATGTTTCTTTCACTACGTAGCCTGGGCTGAGGAGCCAGGTGGGTATTAGCCAGTCAGCACAAAAAGCCCAACCAGCCTCCATCAGTTACTCTTTGGTTCTCCCAGCATGCAACTCCTCCCAGGCCCTTAGTCCCCTAGCAAGACAGCAATAGCAGATATTCCCCATGCCAAGGCAAACCACATAGGGCATCTCTTCCTCAGTGCCCTAGACTGTGAGAGCGCACCAGGCCACCCCCATGGCATGCCATCTGGGCTGGGGAACATCAGCTCTTTCTGGGCCCAGGCGTGCCAGGGGCTGAGTGCCCTCGGGAGAGCTGCTCAGAGCTTTGCTGTAGGGACTTGGTGCCCTGCAGCCTTGAGCGCATGACTCTCTGCTGCCTTGCACCTGTTTGCAGCCCTGTGCAAAGTGGGCGTAAAGTGTTTCTGCTGGTGGGAGTGAGCAGAAAATTCGGACCTGCTTGTGTGTCATGCTCTCTTTGCTCCGGGGTAAATAGCAATGCACAGCGCAAGGCAGCACAGAACCTGGCCCATGGTCTTCTCCTCCTTACCAGCTGAGGAAGGAGATAAACAATTAACTAATCCCTTCTGGAATGCAGCACCTCCCGCGGGATCATTACTGCATTCCTGACAGAGCCCAGCTAGGTTCCACTTGAGGCTGGGAAGATTAGAGACCTTTGATGACGTTGTACCCACTAGGGCTGCCCCTTAACCCATGGCACAATGGTGGTTGTCCTGCTGGTACAGATGTGGGTCAGAGGAGCAGACTGCAAGTAGCAGTGAGTGGTCAACCCCTAGCTCCTCTACTGGGGGCTTTCCCATGCTGTGCAGCAGCAGATGTTGAACTCAGTGGATCCTGTCCACACCAGTGAGATAACCCTTTTAAACGCAGTTTGAGGTGGGCAGCTGAGGGAAAGCCATGGTGCTGGCCATGGTCACATGGGTAGGATTTTCTGTTGTAGACTCCCCCTTAGAAGCCCAAAAGTCCATTGAAGTGCACTGAATCACACTGGGGTTTTCACTGCCATCACTACCGGTGAAATTTCTCTGTAGTTTCATTGTGTATCATTTGTAAAGCCCCATAGGAAAGAACGGTGCTCTAATGTGCTCTGATGTGGTGTGTGTGGTTGCCTCTCGTGGGTGGGCTGTGCAGAGGATGAGGGAGATAGATCTCTCTTCTAGCTCAAGTGACGGGGGTGGTTTGGCAACTGCAGGACCCAGCTCCTCCAACAGTGTAGGTTTATACAGCCATTGTGTCTTATCTGCTGTGTGCGCTACATGTAAATGTAAGCTATTGTATAGGGGAGGGAGTTTGCAAAGGCCTGAAATTATTTCCATGATAAACTCTGCCTAGATTCTTTCAGTGGTAGCTCTCAAAGTGCTTTCCAGAGGAGGCGAAGTGTCATTTCCATTTTGCAGATGGGAAAACGGAGACATAGGGGGTGAAATGACTTGCCCAAAGTCATGGAAGAGGCCAGTGTTAAGAGGTGGAATTTGACAGCTCCTTCCTCCCCCGTGTCTCCTAACCCCCAAATCCGGTAGACAGGACACTGACCACAGTGCCTGCTAGTGACAAATCGACCCCACCACGTGGAAGTATTCCTAGGTGCGGGTGTTGAATTCACAGTTCTCTACAGGAGAATTCAGAGGTGCATCTCTGGCTGAGAGGACTTCGTACGGATTCCCTTTGCCACTGCCTTTGCTCTTAACCCCTTAGCGTTCCACAGAGTTCAGCCGGCTCTGACAAAATCCATCCACTGATGCATCTTGGCTCCTCTTGTGACTTGTGTCTCGCATTGTCCAGCTGAGTGCCAGAGACAGCTGATTGTGCAATTGCACACTGGAGTTGGGGGTAGGGTTGCCCTAGGGGAAGAGGTATGCATAGGGACAGGGTCCGTCATGCAGCCTGGTTCAGCTTAATATGGAACGTTTCTGTTGCCTCCGCTTTAAGCAGGAAACTGGGATTGCAAGCAAGGCAGTCATTTTTTTCATGCTCTGTAGGTCTCTCAAAGTAGAGCCTAAACAATTTGAACGTCGCCTTCATGATTTGGTGGCTGGAGAGGGCTTGCAGGGCTGAGCTGGAAGCAGAAGCCAGCTGCAGTAGTGGAAACTTTCCAGCAAAGATTATGCTGGAGCAGGCAATACTGATTGGAACCATTCCCACAGCTGGCCAGGACCTAAGTAAGCTCAACAGGACTGACTGCCCCTCCAGAGGGCCTGCAGCTTGGGATTTATACTGTCTGTTGGCACACACCCATGAAAAGTTGATTCCATTCCCTGCTCTCTGTGGGCCACCCGGATCTTTTACCTACCCCGCCCCCCTCAGTCTTTGAGTCCCATATGTCTACTCTTTAAGAACATACTGGGTCAGACCAAAGGTCCATCCAGCCCAGTATCCTGTCTACCGACAGTGGCCAATGCCAGGTGCCCAGAGGGAGTGAACCTAACAGGTAATGATCAAGTGATCTCCCTCCTGTCATCCATCACCACCCTCTGGCAAACAGAGGCTAGGGACTCCATTCCTTACCCATCCTGGCTAATAGCCATTAATGGACTTAACCTCCATGAATTTATCCAGTTCTCTTTTAAACCCTGTTATAGTCCTAGCCTTCCAAACCCCTAATCATTTTAGCTGCCCTTCTCTGAACCTTTTCTAGTGCCTTTTTTGAGATGAGGAAACCACATCTGTATGCAGTATTCAAGATGTGAGCATACCATGGATTTATATAAGGGCAATAACATATTTTTCGTCTTATTCGCTATCGCTTTTTTAATGATTCCTAACATCCTGTTTGCTTTTTTGACTGCTGCTGCACACTGCGTGCACATCTTCAGAGAACTATCCACAATGACTCCAAGATCTCTTTTCTGATTAGTTGTAGCTAAATTAGCCCCCATCATATTGTATGTATAGTTGGGGTTATTTTTTCCAATGTGCATTACTTTACATTTATCCACATTAATTTTCATTTGCCATTTTGTTGCCCAATCACTTAGTTTTGTGAGATCTGTTTGAAGTTCTTCACAATCTGCTTTGGTCTTAACTATCTTGAGCAGTTTAGTATCATCTGCAAACTTTGCCACCTCACTGTTTACCCCTTTCTCCAGATCATTTATGATGATGTAACAGAGAAGAATCATAGGCACTGACTCCATGGGTGCTCCAGGGCTCAAACACCCAGAGGAAAAAAATGGTGGGTGCTCAGCACCCACCAGCAGCCCCCCCTCCCAGAACTTCTCCCTCCCCCCAGCACCTCCTGCCAACCAGCTGGCTCCACCAATCAGCGCCTCCCCCTCCTTCTCAGCGCCTATCACCTGTCACAGATCAGTTGTTTTGTGGTGTCAGGGGGAGCTGGGGGGAAAGGGGAGGAGCGAAGATGCAGCGTGCTTGGGGTAGGAGACAGGGAATGGGAGAGGTGAGGCAGGGGTGGAGTGGGGGTGGGGAAAAAGCAGGGCAGGGTGGGGTCATGGGAGAAGGGGTGGAGTGGGGCAGGGCCTGGGTGGAGCCGGGGGAGCATATTAGAAACTTGGGGCCTATTAGAAGAATAGTCTTGTGACTTAAGACACAAGGCCTGGAATCAGGACACTTGGGCTCTATTGCTGACTCTGCCACTGATCTGCTGTGTGACCTTGGTCAAATCACTTCACTGCTCTGTCTTTGGTTCCTCTGTCTGTCCAAGAAGGGATGATAGCTCCCTGGAGCAGTGTGAGGTCACTATGGTGAAAAGTGCCATTGTGCTACCCATAAACAATATATAAAATAACTAGTCCATTATTTTGAATGTGCACAGGGACGGGCAGTGGATGAGGGGCAAGTCCCAGGGTTGGAGTGTGCGTGTCCCAATCAAAGACAGTCCTTGGAAGCAGAGACGAGTGGGAACACTTCTCTGGCTCCCTACAATAAAGCCAAGCTCTGCAGTTGCAGTTGTAAATCCCACCGTGATTGAAGTCATATCCCGGACACACCCCGCCTAGCAGATTAATTCATTGTGGTTTTGACATTCTTCAGAGCATGAAGCCCAGAACAGGGCACCAGAAGTGCCAGTAGCTATAGAAAGCCTGGCTGGTTCTTCCTGGTTAATGAGTTACTCAGGAATCTTTGTGTGGTCAGTCTCAACCCATGGAAATACTACGACTCAGTGTTCCAAAGCCCAGGCACGTCTGTTTTGTCTTTGGTAACTCGCCTGCGGTGACCTCACGCACTCCCATCCACTCATAGGACCCTGCTTGTTAGCCACTGTGGCTCACCCCACACGTCAAACGAATTAATAAACCTTGTAGTCAGAGGCCAGAGCTGCTGAGCCCACATGATCCCTAGAGACATTTTTCTTATGAAAAATAGAAACTTTCAGTAGAGCCGTTGCATGTGATTTCCCTGTAACTGTTTCCTTTTATGGTACAAATCGAGAATTGAACTGTACATATGATTCAGGGCTGAATCAGAGAGCAGAGATCTCCAGCAACATGAACCACCTGGCTTTCCCAGGGTTTGCTGGTTCTAATCATATGTTTTGTGCAGCTCAGTTCTTGCAAACCTGAATACTGCTGGTCATGTTTCTAGTGGAAACTTAATAGTTTCCACTACAGCACTTGTAACCCAGAGGAAGAAAGAGACCCAGGTGACTACCGGTCCAGGTGCTGGTAGGGGTGGGTTAGTGTGAGGGGAATGGGGGCTGCCAGGTGTAAGTGATCCCTTTTTCGTGTTTGTTTCACATGGGTCCTTTGCACTCGGTTTTGCATTTCAGGATCAAATGATCAATTCTATGTGACACTCAGCCACACCCACTAAGCCTGGGCTGTTTGCAGTGTGACCTATCACTCAGGCCAAGCTTGTTCAAAGCATGACCTGGATCTGCTGAAAGGGGTGAGCAGCTGCTCACAGGGAACCTAGCCTGCATTTCATGAGCAATTCCAGACCCAGGGATCTGGATAAGGTGTCTGCCCTCCCCACCTCTAAAGGACCAGTGGGATCTAGGCATCTAGGTACAAAACCATTCCTATACACAGAATAAAAAAGTAAACCTTACAGCCAAATGCCTTCTGACTTCACTGACAGTTTAACTTGGGCTAGCAGGGCAAAATTTGGCCCACTGAATAGTATTAAGAGGTGTGGGGTTACAGGAAACTACTCTGCAAGATTCGTTCACATGTGAAATTCAATGAATAGGGCTTTTCCCCCACTCCCTGAACTCCAGCATGTGTCTGTTCAGTAAATAATTCCACCGCCAACCAGTCAGTGACACAGATTCCAGATAAATCTTGTTCAAAGGAGCTAAACCTGCTTAAACCCAGTGCTGCTACCTGACCTCCCCCTCCTAATCCTGCCTGTCTGATAACGAAATAAGAAACTCTTGTGAATCTCAGCATTGCTTTCCATGCTGATGGTGCTGATGAGGAGGTCTCTGCATGGAAAGGCAGGGAACTTGGAGAGTGAATAGCCCACAAGGATACAGAATCACTTCTTGAGTTGGCCACAAAGGTAAAACATGATTGTTCCAATTTCCAAAAAGAAAGGAATGAAGCTAATGTCTTCCCATCTTTTCCAGTGGGCAGCACAAAAGTGACTAGTGGCAGTGAAGCAGCAATAGCAAAGGTGGGAAAATCTTAGCAAAGAAATCCCAGTGTAGACACAGCTGAAGGTAGTGCAGCCTCTCTGACCCCATTAGTGGCCCAATAGAGCCTCCGCCCTGTACTGAGTCTGCTGTCACACAGTGCCAATTACTGCTAGTTACCATAATAGGCTCCTTGGCGTGATGTGGATGCCCATCCCCTGGGGATTGAAACCACCAATTAATTTCACACAGAGCCTGATCCAAGTCCCACGGGAGTTAATGGGAGTTGGTACATTGGCTTCATGGGATGGAGGCTCAGTCCCATCCAGAAAGGCACAAAGAAATGGTGATCTAGAGGTAAAATACAACCACAAATCTGAAAACAAACAGAGGAAGGTTCTGAATGTTTTCATTTCCAGTCTAGTGTTCCACTAAACCTTGCTCCCAGCAAACATAAGGGATATTTAGTCATCATGGCTTTTAGATATGAGAGTCCAGATGGTCCAGACTGATTCAGAAAAATCTTCAATTGGGGTGACATTCATCTCCATTGTTCTGTCTGCAGTGGAAATATCAAGGCCAGAGGTCTGAGCGAGATGCCAGTGCCATCTCTCCTATTGGCAGCCTCTGTGAGATGTGCTGTGCCTGTGGTGGGTGGAGGCAGCTAATCTGGGGGCAAAGTCCAATGAGTCAGTTGGGAGCCACCAAATCTGATAGTTAAATGAAGGAAACTGTTGGTAGTAGAATGGCTGCCCTGTAACAGCTGCATGGGAGAGCCCTGGAGCGTCCCACTGCACTGTAAGGCCTTGTTGCTATCTTTTCCCTGTAAGGGTCTTTGAAAGGTCCAGGCACAAAGGGAGGGGGAAAACTGAGAATGAGAAAATTCCCCTGGGAGGAGCAAGTTGTTCTGTTCCTTTGCTGCTCACTGTGACTATCATTACACATGGCGCGGGGGAGACCTCATCTGGATCCTGTGTGCAGTGCTGGTCTCTCACGTTTAAGAAAGATGAAATCAAACTGGAACACGTGCAGCGGAGGGCTACTGGGATGATCAGAGGAATGGAAAACCTACCTAATGAGAGGAGACTCAGAGCTTGGCTTGTATAGTCGAACCAAACAAAGGCTATGGGGACATATGATTGCTCTCTGTAAATTCATCAGCAGGACAAACACCAGGGAGGGAGAGGAGTTATTTAGGTTAAGCCCTAATGTGGACATAAGAACAAATGCATATAAACTGGTCATCAACAAGTTTAGGCTCAACATTAGGCGAAGGTTTCTAATCATCAGAGAAGCGAAGCTCTGGATCAGCTTCCCAAGGGGAGCAGTGGGGACAAAAAACCTCACTGGCTTCCAGACTGAGTTTGACAAGTCATGGCACTGCTGATGTGGGTCAGAATTGAACCAGCAATCTCTGGGGGAAAGTTTCCCAGTCCTATAACCAAACTGCAGCTGTTTTAGCTGAACATAGCCCCCGACAATGGGGCCAAAGTGCCCTTGTGACAGGAGAGTTTAAATTAGTTAGAGGTTTCTTCATTCATAAATCTTGGACACAAGGACCTACGCAGGAGCCATGTGTGCTTAGGAATTCTTCGTCCTAAACTGCTGTTTGAAATGATCCTAAAGAAAACCTCCAGCTGGTGCCTACCAACCAGGGGAGTTTACAGCAGAGAAAGGATTGGTTTAGTTTGTAACAGGAAGAAGAAAAAGAGATCCATGCGGACGGACGGTCATATTTAAAATAAGATACAAATCTGAGCCCATTTATAAATAATTTGGTGGTGTGTGTGGGCTTTCTTTCCACAGAACTCAAAAGGCCAAACAGTTTGGAAACTATGATGAAAGAAATTTGCTCTTGACCAAGAATCAAAGGGCCAGATTCTGCAACCCTTACTCAAGGGAATATCCTCTTTGATGTCAGTGGCACTGCTTGCCTTAGTGAGGGCTGCTCAGCATGAGTAGGGGTTGCAGAAACTGGTCTAGCGTGAAAAGATGATGATGATACTGAAGAAGCCTTCACAATAGCAACCCCATATCCGCACATCATGTAAACAGTATTTGAGGGAATGGAGTGCCTCTGGTATAAAATGTACTTATAGGCACCAGGCGCTGAGGTGAATATAAATAGAGATGAGCTTGAATCACCAAAATTGGATCTGAAACTGAATCATAATTTCAACTTTCCCCCAGTTGGTTTGAGGTTGAGTGGTGGATCCAGTCCAGAAGTCCAATGGCCTATAAAAATAAACCAGAGTTGCAGTATTTGGATCCTGAATGAAACTCCCTTGAAGTCCAGAGGATTGGGATCTCTGGTTTTAATTTGGGGATTCACCGATTCTGAAGGGAATGGCAATGAACCGCTACTGTGCAGAGCTTGAAGATGAAGGTTTCCCAGAGGGACAAGATATTTGCTTACTATCACCTTCAATTCCAGTAGGGATTTCCCATCGTCTCCTTTGAAATTACTCTAAGGGTATGTCTATACTACGAAATTAGGTTGATTTTATAGAAGTTGATTTTTTAGAATTTGATTTTATACATTCTATTGTGTATGTCCACACTAAGCACATCAAGTCAGCGGAGATGGAGTGCGTCCTCACTACCGTGGCTAGCATTGACTTACAGAGCGGTGCACTGTGGGTAGCTATCCCATAGTTCCGCAATCTCCGCTGCCCATTGGAATTCTGGTTAAGCTCCCAATGCCTGATGAAGCAAAAAATTTGACGTGGGTGGTTTTGAGTACATGTCATCAGCTCCCCCTCCCCTTCCCCTCTCCTTCCATGAAAGCAACGGCAGACAATCGTTTTGCGCCTTTTTTCCGGGGTCTCGTCTGCCGGACCTGCTCAGCCTGCTGCCTGCCTGAATGATTGGAACCCCAGGCAGGCCGCGGGCTGAGCGGGGACGGCATATAGAGACCCAGACTGGCAAGTGGGCTGTGTGGCTCAGCCCACTGCCGGTCGGGGGCTCCGTCTGCCAGCTCCTGCCAGCCAGGGTCCCGCTCAGCTGGCGGACCTCGGTGAGGTCGATCAGGGGTGCCTGGACAGACATGGCTCTCCTCCTTTTAGAGCACCGAATGGGAGGTACTCCAGGTCATTCTCTTCTTTAAGTTTCATCTCATGGTGATTCAGTCCTGCCTGGAATATCATGTGAGCTGGAGGCTTCTGCCTCAGGCTGCTTGCCCAGCCAGCAGCACCACGCAGTCGCACCTATCTCAGCCTGCCCCTTGATCCCATGGCTCATGAAGCCTGGACAGTAGTAAGGAGCAGTTCAACTTGTGGAATGACAAATCCAGAATGAAGGATTGCACGCTATGGGCCACGTTAAGATTATTTCAGAGTCCTAGTTAGCATTTAGTCCCTATAAAAGGTTTCATTAAAATTTTCCCCGCCCCTAACAAAAATATTTAATTTATCAGAGCAGCTGAAAGGGTAAGGAACCCGGGACTATAACTTAGAGAGAGCTTCCATATTATTTAACTCGTAATTGATATAATTAAAATTAAAATTTCACAGCGCGGTCTGTTCTAAGACTAAAAGTGCAGGAGGGGAATCAGAAGAAGGAACAGTGACCTGTTTCCACTCAGTGATGTTTTGCGTGTTAGGTGAACATGATAACCACTATACTAAGGGGCTTTCACATGTTAGGTGAATGTGAAACCCGCTACACTATGGGGCTTCTCTTTTTTTGCAACAGACTTTGCCATATGTACAGGAACGTTTTCTCTAGCTACAGAAGCTACCTAATCCAATGTCTATGTCTATGGCCTTCCTGCTCACAAAGTGGTCATGCCCCTGCCCAAGGCTGACACAGAGCAAAGTGCATGTGACACAGTGACTGGCTCAGGCAGGATCGCTAATGAGGCATGATACTTTTGCCATTAAGCAAACACAGCAATTCTTTCCTGGCCTCTGCCACTGAAGGCTTCCATGCATTACGCTGTGCCCTATCAGTGCGGGAGGACTGCATGAGCTTGGAAAACATGTCATCACGAGTGCGTTTTCTTTCACCTTCTAATCTGCGATAACCTCAGGGATGGAGATGATAGGGGGAGCGGTAGAAACATTCTGGGGGGACTGCATGGGCACCTGTGCTGCTGAGTGCTGCTGAGTTTGCCATGCTGGCCAAACAGGAAAGGAAATTAAAACGGTCCCAGGGCTTTTCCTGTGTACCTGGCTAGTGCACTTGAGTTCAAAGTGCTGTCCAGAGCGATCACAGTGGAGCACTCTGGGATAGCTCCTGGAAGCCAATACCGTCAAATTGCCCCAAATTCGACCCGGCAATGTTGATTTCAGCGCTAATCCCCTTGTCAGGGAGGAGTACAGAAATTGATTTTAAGAGCCCTTTAAGTTGACAAAAATGGCTTCGTCGTGTGGATGGGTGCAGGGTTAAATCGATCTAATGCTGCTAAATTTGACCTAAACTCGTAGTGAAGACCAGGGCCAAGAACAAAGGAGCTCCAGAGCTCTGTATGTCACCAGCTTCGTTAAATATGGAGAATCAACGGTGATCTATTAGCGTAGTTCCACTTTGGGGTGGTTCTGGTAGGCATGATATGTGTTCTGATGGTTTTGACAGTGAGGGTGGGGTTGATGTGGCTCTTTGGATTACCATTTCAGGGCCATTCAGTGTCACTGCAGACACCGAAGGAGAATGGGGAAAGCAAGGGACACTGGATTTTAGGAGTTGGTGCTCCCATCTGCTGGCAGTCACTTCTATCTATCACAGGTATTTCTATGGTGCCCATCGATACTGTTGCATCTGAGCACTGTTACCTGTTCAGTGTAATGAACAGGGAGGAGGCAGGCTTGTGTGTGTGTGTGACATCAGAGATATAATAGGGTTTCTTTCCCCTTGCTGTGTAGTCTAGCTCCCCTTGGTGGCTGTTGGGGAGAAATAGCATTGCTTGCTTAAGGTAACATGATCTGGTTTAAAACCAATGTCATTGTCTAGATTTAAAAAAATAGAGGATTAAACTACATAGTGGGACAGTGTTCCCAAGTGGATAGAGCACTAGCTGGGACTTGGGAGCTCTAGGGTGTCTTTCTGGCTCTGTCACTGGCCTGCTTGAGAAGATCACGTTCCCTTCCTAGGCCTCAGTTTCCTCACCTGTATAATAACAATAATGATGCTTACCTCTGTTTGTTTGTAAAGTGCTTTGAGATCTGCTGCTGAAAAGTGCTAGGTATTATTTCTATATGTCTGTTAGACTTAGCCCTTATAGCACTGTTCATCTCAAAGCACTATGCAAAGGTGGGTAGGAATCATTAGCCCCACTTCACAGATGGGGAAACTGAGGCACATAAAACTAAGTGATTTGCCCAGAGTTAGCAAGCACTCCTTGGTAGAGTTGGGAATGGATGCTAGCACTCCTGGCTCCCATTCCTAATCCATTAGACCATGTCACTTCCTATATATATATATCCCTGGGATGGATTTGGATGTGCATATATATACACAACATGCCAAATCCATCCAAAGGGTAATTCCACTGGCTTTACAGGTGTTCATTTGCCTCCGTACTGTGTGTCTTAAATGAAAAGTGGGTATCTGTCTTCTGAGGGCTAATTCAGACCCTTCCTCTTGGCTTTTGAGCTAAAATCAACCCTAATATCCATGTGATATGTCTGGGGTATTACGTGTCTGTCCTGCCCCAGGGGATAGGGTGACCAGACAGCAACTGTGAAAAATCGGGAAGGGAGAGTAATAGGAGCCTATATAAGAAAAAGCCCCAACTATCAGGACTGTCCCTATAAAATCGAGACATCTGGTCACCCTCAGGGGGAAGATCACCTAGTTCATCTTGATACATCTACATCCATGATATCCTTTTCTATGTGCAGTTGCTGGGGCCTATTTTTGAGGCATGCTGCTGCCCCCTTGAGGAGGTTGTGTGCAGCTACTTCTTGAAGTTCATTTCACATCAACTAGGAAACCCAGAGATGACTTCCAGCTAAAGCAGGAAGCTTGGTAAGAAAGGGAGTGGATGGCCCATTACATCCCAAGAATGGAATGCATGCAGACATGGTGGGGGGACAACTTTCCAAGAGCTTATGCAAAAGTACTTGCTTTGTTTTCTAATTTGCGTTCCTAAAATAACTTGCTCCCCTCCCCCTCCCCAGAGCTCTTCCTTTTGAAGGTCAACATTTGCAAATCAGTGATGTTCTTAATTGCAGCATCTTGGCCACAAGGTGACCGTGACTGATGTTAGATGACTGTGTCCCTCAGCAAGGGGAGAGGACATCGAGTGTTGTTCCTTCTAAATGAGAAGGTTTGCTATTATTGTAACATCATGAGCTCAACCCTCTGTATTTGGAAGGGGGAAAATACTGGGAGCAAGGGGGGTTTCTGTGACCTGGGAAGCAGAAAGTGCAGTGATTCTGACTGGATTTGAGGGTTCTCATTGCTTGTTGCCCTAAAGCCCAGATTAGTGTAGCATGCCTGGCTGCATTAGAACAAGTTATTAAAAATGCTATTTTCTCCTTCAAGGCAATCAGCAAATCCAGGCAGCTGATCCCGTTGGCTTTCTTTTTTTAAAACCTAAAATCTGAAAACAAATCAGCATGTAGAGCCAACATTTCTGTGTCTCACTCTGAATATATGGAGGGATAAGCAGGAATAAAATAACCTGATCAAGTGATGCCTGAGTGAAAGACACAAAACAATATCTTGCGTAAGGGAAGAGAAGGCAGAGGTGCTCCTAGGAAACTCCAGGGGACACAGGAGAAGGGACATTGCTGAAACAATCATCTCTGCTATTGGAGGTTTCTGACTGCAGTGTGAAAGAGGCATCTTGGGCCACAGGCAAGGATGTGAGAATCAAGAGCTTTGCTGTAGAGCTATCAACGCTTATTTCTGCAAGCGGATCTGTAACCCCTTAAATGGCTCAAGCCGATGTTTAAAGTATTGATATGTCCAGAAAAGTGCCTCTATAAAAGTGGACCTTCTCACTCCGTATCTCTGTTCCCTGTGTGTCTTTGAGTCACATCAACTCATTTTATTGACACCACTAAATGGTTACTCTTCTTAGCATCACAAGGGAAGATGATTTTGTGGTTAAGGCGCTAGACCGGGTTGATCTCCATTCCTGGCTCTGCCACTGACTTCTTGTGTGACCTTGGGAAAGTCGCTTTAATCTCTCTGGGCCTCAGCTTCCTATATATAAAATAGGGACGATAAGCCTTCCTTTGTCTGTCTTGTCTGTTTAGAATGTAATCTCTTTGGGGTAGCATTGTTTCCGATTATGTGTCTCTACGGTGCCTACGACAATGGGGCCAGGCCTCCAGACATGGTGGTAATACAAACAAAAAGCTGATGCTGCTAGAGGAAAGTGAGTGAGCTGGAGTCTGTCCTGACTTGTACAAACATAACCCAGCCACAGAGTCCTAATCATGGAACGTTTCTTACCCAGGATGATGGAAGGGGACCAATAAGCCTGACTCGGGGTCAGATTCTAGGTTATGTGTCATGGAATGGTAGTACGGTACCTAGTTGGCTGGGATGTAGTAAGCTGGAAAGGGGGAGGATGTGAACTGGTGCTGGAGTTACTTAAATTCCACCAAATGTCACAATGAGGGGAAACGTGATATAATTGACCAAGAGACCCGTAATCCCACTGCCTGGGCAGAGAGAAGTGGGGAAAGATCTGCCTTGGTTGTCCCAGTCAGTCTAGATACCCTTCCTGCGTGCTGGCTTCATTAGGGGCTGTGTCCCTCAGGGATCACCTTACTGCATCTGACCACACGCCAGTGTCTAGGACCCTTGGGACATATTCAAGCCCCTATGTACTGTTTAAACCTAGATCCTCCTTATCATCCCCTTGAGATCAGGGAAGGCAGGGGAGTGTGAGGCCTCCTTCTTGTATACCATATTCACATTATTTCCAAGGAAGACTCAACACCTCTCAATGTGGACTTTAAAATGCTCCATAAAGCCTACGCCAGGGGGCTGAGCGCTCACAATCTGGGGAAGGGAGGGTCTCATGTCATGTCACCTTCCAGGTGACTAAACAATGTTGGCAGATGTCAAAGGGAATGCAGCCCTCCTCAGAGCTTCACGAGTCTAGAGCAGGTCCCTGCCCTGAGGAGTCTACAGTTTGGTTCAGGAACAACAGATTGAAGAATGGCCACAGGCAAAACAGGATAACTGTAGCAAAACAAGGGTTGCAATGGTAGGAGAGCATTATTATTATTATTTATTTATTGTGTGTATTATCGGAGCCCCTAGAAACCCCAGTCCTGGACCGGGACCCCATTTTGCTAAGCGCTGGAAAAACAGAACCAAAAGACTGTCTCTGCCCCGAGGAGCTCCTAGTCTAACTACAAGACGAGAGATACCAGATGGATATAGACGGACAAGGGAGTACATGTGGGCAACAGGACGATATTGGTCAGCATGGCAGGCAGTGTGATTAGCCATCATGGGGTTACATTACTGTAAAGTCCCAGTACTAAGGGTTGAGGGGACAAAATGGGATAAGAGGGCAGCAGAAAATGGGGATCCTCAGGGCACAGAACAGACTCTTTATTCTGTACAGGGTCCTACACTGCGCTTCTCTGAGCACTTTAGTCTGGGGTGGGGGGCGGGGTCTAGTGGTGGTATTAAGCCCCAGTGTAATGGGACATGCCCCCCTCCCACTGATAGGAAGGTTAACGACTGTGCCTGCACTGGGGCAGTGCCCATTAGGGGCACCTGCCGACGTGTACCACATGGTGAACCTGAGTGTAAAAAGTGAAACTGGCCCCAGAAAGGGGGAGTTTGCCTAGGCATAAGGAGGCTGCTGGGGAGCTCCAGTAGAAGGGGAGCCTAGCTACAGGCAATGGCTAGCTTTTCCTCCTCATCTCCACTTCGGATTAGGCAAACTGACATTACAAGGGAACCAGAAGGGCTGCTTCCCACCGGTGACCTGTGGCGGGACTGGGAAGTGCCTCCTGGGACTACAAGCAAAAGAGCTGTAACTGGACTTTGAAAAGACCCTGAAAGTCAACTGAACTCCTGCAGGGGAACAATGAGAAGCCCGCGGCCAAGCCCACGCCGATGGTTGGTCAACTTCACCTTGGAATGCCATGTTCGAAACCCACGGCAGGAGGATAGAGTGACCGACACTCTGTAAAACTAGGGACAAATGAAGATCAAATGTAGCCTGGATCAACAACAAAATCAAACCCCTCATGTGCTCTTGGGCTGAGAAGAGGAAGCTCCACAAACACTACAGAGGATTGCAGGTGACCGGTATCAGCAGGCGATTTGAGCCAAGAAATGAGTTGGCCTCCCTGGAACATGAGGCCCTGATTGGCTGATCTACTACTCACTCAGGTTCAAATCTCAGGACTGATGGTACATCAGATAACTGAGGACCTGGCAGGCCACAGGCCTATATATGTCTGAGTACCCTCAACCCCCATAGACTTAGCAGGCTGGAGGGCTCTTAGCACCATGCTGGACCAGGACCTGGACCATGGCTTGGCTTGCAAGGATACATTTAAAAAATGAATTTCAAAGGACACTGTTGACATTTGTTCCCAACATTTCCTTTGATTTCCATCATCTGACACCCTTGAGTGACCAGAAAATTAAAACCATTTAAGCTAGTAAGTATTTTAGAGCTCCTGGCTAGAAATTCATTTGTCCAGGTCTGACAATGAATATTGTAAAATCTAGAGAGATGAGGTGGGTGAGGTTAGGTAATACCTTTGACTGGACCTGAGAGAGACAAGCTTTCGAGCTATACAGAGTTCTTCTTCAGGTGTGGGAAACATACTCAGGGCTTGGCTACACTCGAAAGTTCAAACTGCTGCCGCAGGAGCGCTGCCGTGGCAGCGCTTTGAAGTGTGTGTGTGGTCGCAACGCCAGCGCTGGGAGAGAGCTCTCCCAGCGCTGCACATACTCCACCTCCTCATGGGGATTAGCTTGCAGCGCTGAGAGCTGCACTCCCAGCGCTGCGGCACTGTTTGCACTGGCACTTTACAGTGCTGTATCTTGCAGCGCTCAACAGGGTGTTTTTTTCACACCCCTGAGTGAGAAAGTTGCAGCGCTGTAAAGTGGCAGTGTAGCCAAGACATGTCACAGCTACTTAGAAGGTGGAACAGATTATTTAGCATAAGTAGTTAGCACGTATTTCACGGGACCATTCAAGGTGAAGCTCCGTGTAAGCTCCAAAGCTTCTCTCTCTCACCAACAGAAGTTGGTCCAATAAAAAATATCACCTAATATCCTGGGATCAGCCCAGCTACAACACAGCATGCACTGTGAAAATCTATTTCTGAGTTTTCCACTCATTATAGCTTCGAACAAACTCCAGAGACTGGTTCTCTGTGGGAGATTCACTGCATGCATCCAGATTCTCAAAACAGACCTGACTTGGCACTGGGCTTTGGATTGCTTCTCGGCTGAGGGTTAGTGTCATCCTCTAGTAGCCCACAAGTAGCATAAAAAAAACCTCAGCTTCCCCACTCTCTATAATATTTGATTTAACCATTGGTACCCCTCCCCCCCATAGGTTTTTAGGTGGAGGGAGAAATTGACTATTACTGATACTTAAAATCTAATCCAGGCAATAGTCAATAGGCTGACTATGGGCCAAATCTGACCCACCAGACACGTTTGAATGGACCCCAGAATCTTTTTATTTACTTATTATTAATTATTACTGTTGTTGTTGTTATCGTTTTTATTATTATTTTATCTGGAGTCTTGACCTTGACTATACTGACCAAGACATTTGAACCTTGACAAAAAACAATTGGCTACCCCGATCTAATCTTTTCCAAGCTCATTTAGTGTGGTGACTACACAATACCTCCTCCTGAACCAAAGGCGGGCTGTTAGTGGCAGGTGTGGTCACATTTGCAGATAAGGGACCAAACTGAAGTCACACCTGCACTGCAGTGAACTTAGCCTGAGATTCTTTCTGTTTTAAGCCATTGTCTGTGAGAACAGATGCAGCGGCAGTGTATCAAACCCCTCTCCTTGTCACTGACATTAGAGATGGAGCATGCTAGCAGTGTTTGGAGAGAAACGGCATTTAACTAACCGAAAGTAATGCATGTCCGCTCCAGGGAGCCTGAGACTGGAAGAGACATTGCAGCTACTGGCTAAATATAGTGTTCCTGAAAAGAGACAATGCTGTGGAAAGCAGAGAGACAACGGCCTGTAATGGGGCTTTTCTGCATCGTAACCCTTAGCATGCCAGCATTTTCCACACTGCCCACTGCACAAATACTTAGGAGGATGGTGAAGAATTATAGGGATCTGTGTTCTCCAAAGAGTCTTAAAAGAATACTGGCAAAGTTAGCAGGTCCTGAATGAGTCCCCTCTTCTCAATTCTTGTGTAGCAGCAAAACCATGCTGTAACTCTCTGCATGTTGTCCAGGAAAATAGGCCAGTAGCTAATAGGCCCAGTTGTATAATAATGAACTTACCTAATGGCTGTGTTGGAAAATAGTCAGGAAAACCTACTGCCCAGGACAAAAGACATTTGGTGCTACCTCTCCAATGACTATAATAAAATTAATGCTCTTTTACTTGCCCATCAACTGAAAACCAATTTACTTGCCCATCAACTGAAAACCAAGAAGTGGGGGGTAGAATTTTGCGAGGTTCTATTGCAATAGAATATTTACTCTGCATACTTGATTATCAAATAAATCCTTCAGGGCCCAATCCTGTGACAGGCTGACACCCTTGATCTATCCCCGGGGGAGCTGAGCATGCCTGGTACTTTGCAGTATCTGATGTTTCTCAGGCCAGTTCCTGAGACAGAAACATACCCGGCAAAGAAATCAATGCCCCAACTGGCAGTCTACGTTGTTGGCAGTCTCAGCACAGAGGCCAAGAATTGAAAGAGAGATGGAGACTGGTATGGAGACCAATTGTAATGCTTCAAGGTTTTGTAGCCTGCAGGTCAGGACTGAGGCAAAAGTCAAGGATAGAGAGAGGTTTTTCTACAGGACCCATGGGACTGGCAATCTTCAGGACTGTCCTTTAATGCCTCTCACAGCACTAATCTCCTATGGGAAAGTGATTTAGACTCTAGAGGAACAAACGAATCATCGCAGCAGGACAGGCCAATCTGCACCCACCTCTAAATTCCTTTATTGGCTGCCCATCACATTTAAATTCCTCAAAGCCCACAAATTCTGCGTGGCCATATCTTGGATACTGTCTCCTATTCCATCCATCCCTTGACCTCTCTGCTCCTGCCAGTATTTGAACCCGAGCTGCTAGGCCAGGGGTGGGCAAACTATGGCCCACGGGCTAGATCCGGCCTGCCGGGCGTTTTAATATGTCCCTCAAGCTCCGGAAGAGTCAGCGGCCGCTCCGTGTGGCTCCTGAAAGCAGCAGCATGACCCTGCTCCGGTGCTGCAGCTGGGGAGCAGGGTCGGGGGCCTCTCCACATGGCTCCCAGAAGCAGCAGTATGGCTCCTCTCCAGCTTCTACGCATAGAGGCAGCCAGGGGGCTCTGCTCTGCATGTTGCCCCTGCCCCAAGTGCCACCCCCGCAGCTCCCATTGGCTAGGAACTGCAGCCAATGGGAGCTGCAGGGGCAGTGCCTGTGGACAAGGCAGCGTGCAGAGCCACCTGGCCACGCTTCCGCATAGGAGCCAGAGTGGGGAGATGCTGCTGCTTCTGGGAGCCACTTGAGGTAAGGACCACTTGGAGCACCATCCTCCTACACTCCAAACTCCTCATCCCCAGCCCCACCCCAAAGCCTGCACCCCAGCTGGAGCCCTCACCTCCACCCCTGCACCCCACTCCCCTGACTCAGCCCAGAGCCCCCTCCTGCACCCTGAACTCCTCATTTCTGGCAGCACCCCGGAGCCCACACCCCCAACCAGAGCCCTCACCCCCTCCTGCACCCTAACCCCAATTTTGTGAGAATTCATGGCCCGCCATACAATTTCTATTCCCAGATGTGGCCCTTGCGCCAAAAAGTTTGCCCACCCCCGTCCTAGGGCAACCTGTCTGTCCTGGGAATGACACAGTGAAGGCAGGGAACTGTGCAGCCTGGGAATACCCCAGGCAGAAGGGCGAGATGTGTGTTTCCACCCAAAAGAGGCAACAGCTGGGGAGCTGAAAGCCAAGAGCAGGTGCTCTGGCTGGACCACTGAGGAGGAATACAGGTGCAGTTGCCCTGAACTCTGACAAACATGTCTAGCAGTGGTGTCTTAGCCAGAGATGACACTGATGATGGCTTTGATGGAGAAAGGTTTTCAGTCCTATGTGTCAAGGCTAATTTCTGTAGGATTAGCCAATGTCAGTGCCCTTTTTTTTTTTTTAATGTAAGCAATGCAACCCTGTGCTAAAGTATAATTTCAAATGTTGATTCTTGTAAACATTTTCTGGAATATATAGCTACATAATTGTTCTAGGTTTGTCATGCTGGTACTACTGTGTTTGTCGGAGAAAGGGCTTTCAGACGCTACCCAACTTGACCCATTTCTAACAACACTGTACTATCAAAACTTCCACCAACCAGAGGACCTGGAGCTGGAAGCCAGGGGACAGCAAGTCCCCCCCATATGACAGAGGGTGATGCTATTGCAATTATGATTCTGTAGATTTTTATTAATTGAATGACACCCCCCTTACTTGTTACTTGTTCGTGTAATGAGATTTTACTGCCTTGCGCTCCCAGACTAAATCCCCCCGTTTCTCCAAAGCCTGGGAGAATAGGTCGACTTTGTAGTCTGCCTTGGAGGTCAACAGAGGTGGGCTCTATCAGACCAAGAGTGGGGAGGTGATTCCAGAGCTCGAGGCCCTCTTTGCTTTCTGCCTCAGCCTCTTTCTCTGGTCTTGTCTGTTCTCAGTTTGTGTCATACCTCTCTCACGTACAGTCACTGCACCTGGTCACAGTACCCCATGGAAGCCCCGCCCACATGATGCTAGTTTCTAAGCAGACTCTGTTAGACTTTGTTTTAAGTGTGGCCTCCTTAGCTGTCCCGGGTATTCATCTTAAATGAAGGTCTCGTATGCACACATCGGCTTGAATGTAGTTTCAACTCAACCCCTAACATGGCTTCATGGGCTGACCAGCCTTGGCCTGCTCTTTCCCTGTCTCATTCCTATCTCGCTACATTTCACCATGCTGTACCCTAGGTGTGCCATACCAACCCCTGTTCAAGACTGCTAACCCCACTCTTCACTCATTTCCTCTTCAAAACCCACTTCTTCTCCAAAGCCTAAAAAACCAGTTCATTGCTGTACAAGGAAGAACCCAAAAGCCCTACTAGGGCTCTGAATTCCCTCTTCTAAATTCCCCAGGGTTGCTGAGCTCTTTTGGAGAAGGGTTGGTCTTTGTGTCTTGTACAGCACCAAGCACACTGTGGACACTAAACAGCCATCAACAATAGGGAAATCTTTGCTCAGAGTCCAGTCTGCCACTTTGTGGCAGGACTTCACCATCCAGACAGGCTCAATCAGATCAACTCTTTGTTTGCCAGAACAAATTATCGCTATTTCCAGCCTTCCAGAGTCACCTCAGCTTCTGCATGCCAGGCTGCCAGTGATCAGTTTCAGACATCACCTTCCCCATGGGTCCCCCTGCTCTCATCTTCCTCTCATTCACAGTAGCATAGCAATATTTAACAGGGAGCCTGCACTCACTCCCTGTGTCTACAGTCTGAGTGAAACAAGGCCTGGTATAGCTGCACAACAAACAAACTCCTAAGTGCAGAATGAGCAACAGAACCCTGTATTTTGGGCTTGCAAACTGAAGCAGCTACCTCCGGGAACATGTGCAAGTGTATCAGTACAGCTTTGCTGCTGATCAACATCCTGCATGCAAATAACGAGCGCTACAGACATAGAAGGGAATTTTGAACGTGTGTGGGACCTGGCTTCCTTTGGGAGCACCTTTCTCCTGATGTGACTAGTAATAACTAGCTCTGACTGTGTGCTTTTCAGCAATAGATGTGCATGATTTCTACACATCTACATTATCAATACCTCACTTTCGGAGAGTGTTATTCAGCAGTCGATCTCAAAGTGCTTTAAAGGAAGTCGAGAGGGGAAGTGACTTGCTGCCACTGACCTGCTGAATGAGCTTGGGCAGAGCTGCAAATAGTTCTCCAGAGTCCCAGTCCCGTGCTCTGTTTACAAGGTCTCTTCGCCTCCCCGGGTGACACTTGAGCAGCGGAAGCACTCAAGTTGGCAGACCCTTGCTTTGAATGAAAGGGCATTGTCTGGCGGGGGTTGGCCTTCAACTCTGGAACTCACCTCCCCACTTGTGGTCTGACAGAGCCTAGGTCTGTTGACCTTCAAGGCACACTGCCCAGCCTAGCTATGCTCCCAGGTTTTGGGGAAAGGGGTGGAACTGAAGGAGTCAAGAGTGGGCAATTCCAAACCCTGAATGGATGAAGAGTTCTTAAATCTCTGATGCACAGAAAGCAATGGTGGCTGGAAAATTCAGAGAAAGCTGAGCCAAGCCAGCATTGGAGAGACATTTGAAAGAGCAGTTACTAGAGGCTTTTGCGACCACAGTCTTAAGAGACCCATCATTAAAATTACATGCAATTAAGGATTTAAAGAAATAGGGTCAGCGCCTTTTGCTACTCCTTTAAGATGAAGGCTGTGGGTGCCGTCCCTTTGCTAACCTTTGCCCTCAGGCCTAGCTAATGAGGGGCTAGAACACCCAGAGACAATGACCCTTCCTAGTATAGGAGATCTTCCAAATAAAAGGTTTTTGAAAACCCAGTGTGATGACTTGAGCTTTCACTAGAACTGCATTTCCAAAAATGTAGCTTTTCTATGGGTACGTCTGTACTACAATAAACACCCCGTAGCAGCGAGTCTCAGATCCCGGGTCAGGTGACTCAGGCTCATGGAGTTTGAACTTACAGGGCTAAAAAAAGTAGTGTAGATGTTCCCGCTGGGGCTGGAACCTGAGCTCCTAACCACCCTCCCGTCGCTGGGTTTCACAGCCCGGGCTCCAGCCCAAGTAAGAATGTCTACCCTGGTATTTTCAGCCTCAGAGGGTGAGCCCGAGCAGTTGACCTGGACTTTGACACTTGTTGCCCAGCGTTTGCTTGGTTTTTTGGCAGTTGTGATCCCTCCTCAAAGGGGTGTTTGCGCAATAGGAACTTAGTAGTGCTGACAGAGCAGAAGCCACAAGGGGAGAAAATTGGGCGTCCTCTCCTGTAGTAATGTATTTGGAGGGGAAGAGCAGTGTGGAGTTACCTAACACCCGCCCTCATTCCTGCCTTCCAGTCCTCAACAGTTCCTCCCTGATCAGTGGAAGGAACACTAGGTCTCTGCCCTGCCCCAACCAGGCTACTGCTTCTAAAGAAGGGAGGGCAGAGCAGTGCAGGAGAGTGTAGAGAGGAAAAGAGGGTCAAAGCTGCATAGGGTTGCAATTGTCTAATCGCACAAACCCAAACACCCTTGCCCCGCCCCTTCTCCGAGGCCCTGCCCCCACTCCAGCCCCCTTCCCTCCATTGCTCACTCTTCCCCACCCTCACTCACTTTCACCAGTCTAGGGCAGGAGGTTGTGGGGTGTGGGAGGGTGGTCAGGGTGCAGGCTCTAAAAGGGAGATTGGGTATCGGAGGGGGCTGAGGCAGGGGGTTGGAGTGCAGGAGGGAGTGTGGGTGCAGAAGGGGGTTCCAACCTGGGGCAGGTGGTTCGGGTGAGGGCTCTGGGAGGGAGTTTGGGTGTGGGAGGGGGCTCAGGATGATGCAGAGTGGGTTTGGGCTCTGAGTGAGAATTTGAGTGCGGGAGGAGACTCAGGGCTGGAGCAGGGGATTCTGGTGCAGGAGGGGATTTGGGATGCAGACTCCGGCTGGGTGGTGCTTACCTTAGGTGGCTCCTGGAAGCGGCAGCATGTCCAGCAGTGGCTCCTAGGGTCACGGGTGGGCAGGCAGCTGTGCGTGCTGTCCTACCTGCAAGCACTGCCCCCACAACTCCCATTGGCTGCGGTTCCCCATTCCTGGCCAATGGGAGTTGTGGAGTCAGTGCTTGGGGTGGGGGCAGCACGCAGAGATGCCCTGGCTGTGCCTCCACCTATGAGCCTTTGCTGGACATGTCACTGCTCCCAGGAGCGGCATGGAGCCAGGGCAAGCAGGGAGCCTGCCTTAGCCCCATTGTGCCGCCGGACTTTTAGCAGACTAAAATCTCCCAGATTGTCTTCAGTAGCCTTCCAGAGATCAAGCCCGATATTGGGAGATTCCTGGCCAAACCGGGAGGGTTGGCAACCCTAAAGCTGCGTGGTGTGGGAGGTAAAGGGGGCTTCAGCTCTGACCCACCAAGCCTCTCCCCATATCTATGTCCTGCAATGTTTGTTCCCTCTTCAAAATATGCCTCAACTGACTCCATGTTACTGCCTGCGTTTGCTGTCCAGCTCCTCAACCAGTGGGGCTACACCAACACCAGCTCTGCCCGTGGGATGGAGGAGAAGGATGGGCAGGAAGGATCTGTGTGGGCCAGACCAACGGCTGGGAGGCAAAGGGGCAATGCAGAGGCAGTGAAAGGACTAATTGCATCCAGTGTCTTCTGTGGCTGGTCCAGTCATGGCCAAGGAGCCAGAGGCAGTGGAGGGGGACACCTGGGAAATTATTTAAATTATTTAAATTATTTAAAACAAACAAACAACCCCAAGGAAATTAACTGCCCCAGAATTTTGTGAATGCCGAGTTAGAGCTCAAACCTCTGAAACCAGAAAGTGAAGGGTTAAGGTAACAGAAATGTAAACCCCTGAAAACCAGGAAATACAGAGACAAGGCACATATGAGTCCTGCAATGCAACCTTAACTCTACCCTCCCCGAGCCATGCCCCAATATGCCAGTAACACCCATATTATCACTCTGCCCTTACAGACGCTACAGCCCATTCTGGGAACAAAGCACTCGAGCACAGTAGGACAAAATCCTTCTCTTTACTGAAGCAAAACTTGCTTCATTCAAACACTCAACACACGAACCTATTCCACACAAACCACCCCAGATTTGCAGAGTGGGAGGCTGAAGGGAAGTGAAGCCATCTGTGTCATTTCCACCCCACACAAATGCCCCGTCTCTCAACCATTTCTCCCCATAACTGCTCCACCAGGGCAACCTCCTTCACCTCGCCCTGAGGATTTCTTCTGAGACAGACATTCCTTTCACTTACCCTCTCATTGATCCCTGGAGACCACTGACATTTATGCCACCAGACTGAACGCAATCCCTGAGGCAAGATCAGTTCTCATCTTTCACAGTAACAACTCTGCCAATCTGCTCCAGCTACTCCCTCCATTTAATGGCAGTCAGAGCACACATGCAGGGAAGTGCTGGAATTCAGAGCAGTAGAACACTGGACAAACAATGGAATATTCTCTTAGCCATTCCTTGCGTCTACTTATTATGGCAAGCCCCCTTACTTAGCCTTTGGAGGAAGGATGGGCCAGTGGTTGGGGGCCTTGCATAGGAATTGGGAAACCCAGGTCCAGTACTGGAGCACAGCAGCTCAGGTTAAGGGGCTTCTTGATTGCAGCTTGGGCTAAAGCGGGGGTGGGCAAATTTTTTGGCCTGAGGACCACATCAGGGAACAGAAATAGTATGGCAGGCCACGAATGCTCACAAAATTGGGGTTGGGGTGCAGGCTGGGGCTGGGGATGAGTGCCACTGTTTCCGGTGGCACTTCAGAGAAGGGTGCGGGGCTCCTCTTCCAGACTCTGTGGGGCCCGATTCCTGGGAATTGGGGGAATTGCCCTAAAGCTGGCCCTGCCTGGGAACCTGAGTCAGCTGGCATGAGCCCATCACAAGTTTTCATTGCAGTGTACCTGAGTCTCTTTGTGCCTCAATTCCCCATCTGTAAAAGGGGGTAGTAGCGTTGTCCTATTTCATGGGGCAACGTGAGCCCAACTGGATCAAAGATTGTGAGGTGCTCACATTCCCAGAGGGGGCACTTTGATGGATAGAATTTCTCAGTGGCCGTGCCAGCTCCAGGGAGTTCAGTTTATACTGTGGAAGTGATGTGTGTATTTTAACTTTGCGTATCCTGGTTTTCAGAGGTTTGAGTGTAGCTAAACATGATGTTCTGGAAGGGCATGAGATACCACCTGGCAACTTTGATTCTGGGTTAATGAAACTTTGGGACAGTTCATAACCGGGAGCAGCTAGTACAAACACAATTTTTAAAACAAAGGGGATGGGACTAGATAAGTCAGGGAAGCCTTGCACAATACTTTTCGTGAAAGGCTGAACATTCTCTTTGTACAGGGCTTTATTTCCTGCCATTCTTCCTTCTGCTACAGGCACCCAGGGGGATTTTGTGTCGCTCAGTCTCACGCCAGGATGCGGGAGTGGATCTTTACGGCGATCGCCGAGGTGGGAGTACGTTTTCTGGAGAGGATCTGGCCTGGCATGTTTCCCAAGAGGATGGAGGGTGGGATGAGGAGCCTGTCCTCTCCCTTCAGTGTTGCTAGTTCCACTCCAATGCAGGACCAGGGCACATACATCCCTGCCAGGTGGCTCTTTGGTCGGGGGTGTGAAGAGTTTGGTGGGTCTCAGGCCAGTCCCACCAACAGGCAGTGTTAGTGGAAAGGGAAGCCCCCAGCCAGGGCAGCAGAGCACTGAGACCAGGGACCCCAGCAAGGTCCGCCTCCCCTGTTACCCTAACCCCTCACAAGCGCCTCTGCACAGTTTGCAGACGGTCCCGCCCATCCTGGGACACCCGGCCCCGCCCCGCCCCGCCCCGCCCCCTCTCCCACAGCCCGCTCCTTCTACCATAGAGACTTCGGTGAGCGTGGTTACAGAGCGCCTGCTCTCGCCTTTCCATTGAGCCTCCAGCCCGGCGGCCATCTTGGTTACGGGAAGCGAAGCCATAACCGCAGGGCCGGGAAATAAACGGCCCCAACTGCGTCGCCCGGCGGTGGAACTCAGCCTAGGCTTCTTCCTATCTTATCCCCTCCTGAGGGAGCTGTCAAGTGGCGGATAACCGAGGTCCACCTCCGTCGGTATCGATACTAGTTTAATGCCCTCACTCAAGATGGCTGCGTGGAAGGGGGTGCGAGGGGGAAGAGGAAGGCCTGGAGGTCTAATTAGAAAATGGCCGCCGAAGTGAGGTGGCGCTCTAGCCTGGCAGCTCAGTGATCGTGCCAGCAAGTTGGCAGAGAGGGGGAGCGGGCGGGCGCGCGCAGTGAGTCGGGGTCGGACGTGATCGTCCAGGCGGCGGCGGGACGGGCTGGCCGGGCGGCAGCAGCAGTAGCAGCGCCGGATCTGCCTGAGGGGACCCTCCCAGTCTGATCTTAAAGGGACTGACTCGCCTGACTGCCCCTCAGCAGCCCCCCTGAGACTAGGGGGGCCCCTCCCCCTTACGGCCCCCAGGACTTCCTAGGACCCTCCCCTTACTGCCCCCGGCCTAGGGGCCGCCACCCTATTGCTCCCCTCCCCCGGCGGCCTAAGCGGCGCCTCATCTTGTTGCGCCTCTTAGCCCCACTCCCTGCCCCTTTCTTATCGGGGGGCGGGGGTCTTCTCTCCTGCCCACGCTTTGGCGGCTGTTTGTGGGTCCCCTGGCTCCCTAGGGCCGTATCCTCTCCCCCCCGGTCCCTTGGCCTCTATTGTCCGGGGCACCTCAGCTGTCTCGCCTGAGATTCCCCTCCCCCCCGCTTGTGTTTAAAGTTGCTCCCTCCCCTCCCTTGCATCGGCTTCTGCGAGCTCGCCCCAGAGCTCTCCCGCTCTTCCCCTGTAACTTGGATTTAAACCCCCGGGAGCTGCTCCTTTGCGAACCCCTCACCCTGCAGCCTGTCCCTCGGGTCGCTGTTTTCTCCTCTCCCCCCTCCCGTGTCCTGCTTGATCCCTAGATTCCCAGCTCCAACCCACCCAAACTAGAAGCAAAAGGCCGAGCTTTCGGCTGCCCCCGGCGTGTTGTTTGGCCCCTGTATGCTCAGGCAGGAATTCCTTCTTCTCCCACAGGTGGCGGGTTTTAGGGGTAGTGGACAAAGAGTTAATTCGGGGCTGACTGGTCCCTGTTTGAACTCCCTTTGGAGCCTGCCAGGTGGCCATCCGAGCCTGTTGCAACTGCTGCTTTTTTTAATTTTATTTTATTCTTTTCTTTTATACGTCAGTAGCAGTGGGCTATGGAGATCTTAGCTTGCTGAGGACTCACCCATCTCCCCTCCCACCCCCTAAGGGGCGGTGATAGCAGTTGAGAGGTGGAGAAGGATGCCAAGAAAGCTTTTGTTGCCTTACAAATCTGTTTTTTCTCACTTTCGAGCTCCAAGGGGTTTGCATGATTCCTTGGCAATGAATGCAGCCAAAAGTGGCTACCGGGTCTTCTCGGCGAATTCCACAGCAGCCTGCACCGAGCTGGCAAAGACGATCACAGAGTAAGTCTCCTATTTCAACTTTGTTTCTTTTCCCCCAAGTGCTCGCCATTAGTTGGGAGAGGCTTGCTTCAAATTAGTTCAAAAAGGACATCCTGTTAAAAATCATATTACAAAAAATCCCTTCCTTAACTGTTACTAACGCCTCCTTACATGATTAAAACTGCGATCATTTGAAAAATCGGATTTTAGTTTTCCTTGTTGATGCTGACTGTTGGCAACTAAGTTTAAATAACGAAAGTAGACCAGTTGGTTTAACTCATTGTAGTTAATGTCACTTTCAGGTTCCTATCACCCTGCTGCAAGAAGATTGGACTGCAGCAGAGAAATACTGAGACTCTTGTGTAGACTTATTTGAAATTAGTGATGTATGTAACTGGTTTGAGGGATGCTTTTTTTAAAAAAATGTACTGAATTCTTTTTTCAGATCCATAATTATGATTTTGCTATTTGAAAGCTTCCGCATTTACTAGAATGAGCAGTGTGCTCTGAGCTCATTCCTATTTCTTTACTAAACCCAGTAGGACACTGGAGTGTATGCTAATAAAAAGTCAGCTACACCCAATTTTTAGTAGGAGTGGAAGAGGCTACCAAAAAAACCCTGCCAGTTTGAGGACAGGTGTTTGTTTGTTCCTTAAGCCCACTTTCTAGGCAGAGTTTAGTCTTGATTTAGTGGAGAAATATTTTTAAGTCCTGTGTGCTGGGATATCTAGAAGCTTATCAAAACCTAGCTACAAAATGTGCTCTTGAATATGACTCGTTTATAAAATGTAACACACACATTTGTACTCTTCTTCTATCATTCACTTTTTGTTAAGTTGGTTTGAAATAGGGCACAGTGCTGGGTGCTTTCTGATATCAAAGTGGCTTTCCTAAGGAGTGGGCATTTGTTTAAAGTTGAGCAGGGTGCAGCTGTCATCATCAAACTGGTTTTGGTCTCTTCTCCACTTACTCTTAGGTTCCATTCCACAATTTTTAACAAACTCAAGAATTGGGTGGTGGGACCCAGTGCTTGTTTTTCAGTAATAGTACCTTCACTAATGCACAGAGGCAGCTTATCTCTAGGGGATATATAACACAGAGATATTGGCAAATGCAGGTGTGCTATGAACTTGAAGTACTGACAGAGACAGCTTGGCTAGTTGAATGGCTTGTCTAGCTTGTTAAATAAACCTTGTCCTGTACTTAACACAGATAATCTCCTTTAAACTGAATGTGTGGTGTGTTTGGGGTCAATGATCTTGGGTGTTCCAGGGGAGGGTGGAGATGTTGGCTTGTGTATTTGTAGGTGGAGTGTATCTTTTTTAAAAGAAAAAGGTGAAATGCTTAATGTTCATTCCACAAAACTGTTTCTAATATTCTCAAGCACATAGCTATACAATTCTGAGTACAAAGGTTTTGAATATTTTTTATCCTTACAAACTTTATTTTACTGCAACAAATGTATTGTGGTTTTACCTATGCCTATTCTGTTCTCTTAAAAATCTCTCTCTTTTCAACATGGTATTCTGCAAACAGCTCCTCTGGAGTGGGGAAGCAGCTTCAAAAGTCTTCAGTATTTGGATAGTAAGCGGCTGACCTTGGTTCACCAGTTCTTTGGGCTTTTTTTATGACTCAGCTTCCGCTGAAAGATGTAGCTTGGGATAATATAGGACCATTCACCTTTGCAGGATTATGGCTTCCAAAGGTCAGGAAGCATAACTGTGTGTGTGTAGCACACGCTTACCAAGTTCACTTTCATCGGCTTTCCTATCTTATTTGATCAGGCAGAGATGGATGTGAAGATTTAAAGATGTCTGGAACTTCATCCTTTCATATAGGAACATAGCTGCCCCCAGAGAATATATAACCATAATCCACTGGATGGCTTCCAGTGACATTTTGGAAAAAAAAAGCCCCCTCCTTTTGTGCCTCAGCCTAACTGTATTAAATTACGAAGGTTGAGCTATTGGTGGTATTAAGTCAATATTCTTACATGCACTTGTTTAAAGTAACAATCCCAAAACATATAGGTAACCCTGGGAGGAAATAGGCTCAGACTAGTTAGAAATGGCAAAGGCCTGTTGGAGTTAAGTAATAATATTCAAAGGCAATTTGCAAGTATTATGAACTGACTTCCCACAGTAGGTCGTGGAACCACTTCGGTATACTTATAACATTTACCTTGTTTTTTCAGGTTGCAAAAGATGGCTTCCCACTCAGTGTGATATCCCAGCAGGCAGTCTACTGGGGATGTCAGTTGCACCTTTGAATAGGGTTGGAGCAGGCTTATAAGGGTGAGTTTGTCATCTAATATTGTGTGTTTTCTTTAAAGTTTTTTTTGGTGACCCTTTAGAATAAGATTTAAAAGAACTTTAAAACAACACGCAATATAAAGAAAGAATGACTTAAATGTACTCCCCATATGCAAGCTCTGTCACTCTTCATTTGTGCAGAGAATGAGCCCAGCAGAATTATCATGCTGGATTATCACACTAAATGAAAGCCAGCAATTAAAGTTGGACTTGGATGGGAGCGGGGGTAGATGGGCTGGGAAGAGTGTGGAGTCTGCACATTGCAGCTGTTGAAAGCAGGAGGTAAGTGAACTTTGGAAATGTGGTGAAATATGCCTTGATTCTGTTAGGGGATTTCAGTACCTAAACTACAAATTAAGCTGTATTTAACCTGCAAATATTAACCTTAGGGTATCTGTTTTAACTCTTCCACTAAGGGTAGTGGAAGTACACGAGTAGTTCCACTTTATTCTCTCTTGCAGTTTAGAGAATATGTGGAATATTTCAAAAGATTAAATGTTAAGCATCTGGCTTTTGTATTCTCCCAAGAATGAAAAACTCAAGGTTCAAATACCCACTTTATGCACTCCTAGCAAGTTTAAAGTTTTAAGATCCTCTGCTACTGACACCTACATTGCTAATCTATGATGAGTGAGTAAATGACAGATTTAGTTTTAACTTTGAATTTCCGTACCTTTTGATTGGCTTATGTTTGACAGTGCTGGAGATAAGCATATGCTATATCATGAATGACTTAATATATTGCAAAACTTTCTTTTTAAACAACAAAGAAACTTCAGTTACAGCAGTACAATTCTACCCCCTTCCCCCTCCTCCACCCAAGCTACCCTATAGACTCACTTGCATCTCAGATAAACTTGTTTTTTTTGTTTTGTTTTGGTTTGGTTGTTTTTTTTTACTGTTAAGTTTATTTTTTTGTAAATCCTTTTCCTGGGCTGATGGCTTGTGTGTCACATTGTAGCTAGGAGGACCTGTGTAGCCTGATTATAAGCCTCCTTTGGAAAATACCAGTGTTTGTAAGAGACAGATGGTTCCTTGACCATTGCAGTTCTAGTGGGCACTGCATTCAGAGGTAGTAACATCTGGTCTACCAACAAAACAATTTAAATATAGGAGCACCACAGATGCACTTGGATCTTGTTCTCTGATTGCAGAATGTATTTCATGCAGAGGATACAAATGCTATGTACCACTCATCACTCTTTTAGCTGAGAGGAGGAGTTGAAGTCTGCTAATGCCTATGAAATGCATGAGAATGCCAGTGTGCTCTAGAATGAGGACTACTATTAACCCTGTGCATACTGCAGGCGTGTGTACATGTGTGTGTATAGATAAGCATTCATTTGGCTCTAAGTATGGAAAATGATGGGGATCTAAAGACAGAAAGACAATTGTGAGCATAAACAGAATGGACTAATAAGGATAGTATTAAAAATGGGAGTTCTGATCTTTGTGTGATCATAGTGAGCCCTGTACACAGCCCCTTTAAACCAGAGAAGTGCTCCTAGCTAGTGAGCAACTCTCTTTAGCTGAAGAAGGAGGCAGTACTATTGGGTTCCAGAAAAAAGCTGTGTCCAGCCCTCCTTATAGGGATCTCTTGGAGAAGACTAAAACAAAAGAATGCATGATGTGGAGGAATCAAACTACAGACCCACAGGGCTGCTAGTTTCATGGTCCCTGGCCTCTATGTACCATCTGTCTTTATTTGTCCCAGAGTAGAAGGAGTAGGGAACAGCACCCAGTCTCCTTCAGGCTAGAACATGAAGACTCATTGCAGGACGGTACCAAATCTTGGAGAATAAAACTGCATTGGCGCCCTAGGACAAAAGGAGGTAAACTGCTAACTGAAGGATGGCAGACAGTGTCAGGAAAGAACATAAAATGAATGCAGCATTGTTCTTTGCTGGAATGTCACTGCACAGCCTGGAGTATAGGGTTTTGAGGCACCTTGAGAGGGAGTTTCTGGGTGATTTGGATGGAGTTAGTAGCCTTACCAAACAGGAATTTATTTTGCATAATGCTTCTTTGCTTGCTTTCTCTCTCACATTAGAGGAACTGCACTCATGAGTAATAGACTGGAAAGGGCAAGGGAGAATCTGCATAACATATGTTAATGGTTCAACTGTTTGATTATCATCCTGACTAGAACAAATGATGCCCATGAGGCTTCATCCTGAGAGGTGCTGAGCACCTGCAGCTTCGGATGATTGGAGTGGAAGTTGCAGGTGCTTAGCTTCTTTAAGTTTGCAGTTGTGTAGAGCCCTGTGGGGATACAAAAATTTGGATCTGCACCAGCACCCTCTAGAGCAGCGGTTCTCAAATCATGGGTTGGGATCCCAAAGTGGGTCACGAACCTGTTTTAATGGGGTCACCAGGGCTGGCATTAGTCTTGCTGGGTCCCAGGGCTGAAGCTTGAGGCATGGGGCCAAAGCCCAAGCCCCACTGCCCAGGGCGGCAGGGCATATATAGGCACTCCACCAAGGGCTGAAACCTTTGGGCTTTGGCCCCGTAGCCCGGGGTGGCAGGGCTTAGGTGAACTCAGGCTTCGGTTCCCCCTCTCCTGGGGTTATGCAGTAATCTTTTTTTGTCAGAAGAGGGTTGCAGTGCGATGAAGTTCGAGAACTGCTGCTCTCAACCGGGCATCAGTGGTTTCAGGGGGTCCATCGGCCCCATGAGGCAGAAGCCTGGAGCCCTGACGCAGGAGTGGGGCTGGAGCACTGCAGGAGGACCCGCTGAAACAACCCCCCATTAAGAACTGCTGTGCTAGAGCCCTGCATGGATTAAAAAAAAAATTGGATTCGATCTGCTAAGATGGTAAACAATACATCTGCATCTGCAGATATAAAGCAGATATCCGTGAATTTGCAGGGCTCTAGTTATGTAAGGGGGAAAAGCCAAGTTTGTATCCTTGAGATAATAGGACTTAGATATGTGAACTGATCACATGAAACCTAATCTCTGTGTGTATAGTAGGAAAAGTATCTACTGTTTATCTTTCCCCTTTCACCCATTCAAAATCAAGAGAAATCAGACTACTTGTTGCAGGATTGCTGTTGCACTAGAAAGAATGTCTGACTGTAGACAGTGTTTAGAAGTTTTACAGCAGGCAGCTCATGCTCAGGCTATGGATTTCTTTGCCCTCTGCCATCCTGGTCATAGGGCACAGTCACTCCCATACAGTCAGCCCAAGCATGGTCTGCAATCCGTAGCACTCCAGGCAATTTTGAACAAACTGTGGCTTTTTTTTGGTGTCTCATTGAGTAGAGGTTAATGAAAAGGTGGTGTAACCAGGAGGTCAATGCGAGGATGAAATTATATTCTGGTTGGGAGGTTTCAGCTGCAAATATAAACAGCATTTTCTCTTTAATTAATTTCAATGTTAAATCCTGATTTACATTGAGGCTTGAATGTAAATTATGTGGAGATAAGTTTGCATGTGCATTTGGTGTCTGTCATAGAGTGGAGGAAGTAAATGCTGAAGGTATAATCCTCCCCGTGCTAACTCATCTATGAAGAGTCTTTGTACACCTAATTATAAAAAATGAAGAAAACTCCTAAACTTTAACCTGTTGCTGGTGGTAAGGATCTGTATTGTTTTGCCTGGTCATACAGATGAAGTAACATCAAGCAGAGGCTGTATTGTCTTCTCTGTGGTTACTGTTTCGTAGGGCACAGAATTGTGCGAGGTGCTTCACAGGAGACAGATACAACCCCTGCCTGAAAGAGTTTAAAATCTGAATTGTAAGGAGGACTCGACAGATAAAAATGACAGGTTGTAGGAAATGTGTGGACAGGAGCCCACAATGCTGTTAGTTTAAAATATCTTCAGTTTAATCTAGAAAGAAAGGGAAAGGTGTATTCTGCAGTGCTACAGAATGCACCTCATGCTGCAGAGTTGTACTCCAGAATCTCAGCTCTCACTTTAAAAACAAAACAAAATCCTCAAATGTGAACCTAGCATAAACCAATATGGTGGCATCTGCCTGAGTTTGGAAAAGGCCTGAAACAGTTGAGGCCACGTCTAGACTACGCACCATATCGGTGCGTTAAAATCGATTGCTCGGGGATCGATATATCGCGTCTGATCTAGACGGGATATATTGATCCCTGAGCGCGCTTATATCGATTCCGGAACTCCACCAAAACCAACGGAGTTCCGGAATCGACATGGTGAGCCGCGGACATCGATCCCGCGCGGTGAAGACGGGTGGGTAAATCGATTTTAGATATTCAGTTTCAGCTACGCTATTCTCGTAGCTGAAATTGCGTATCTAAAATCGATTTTCGCGCGTAGTGTAGACCTGGCCTGAGAGGTGTGAACTGCCACATTCTATCTCAGTCTGTGCTCTATGAACTCCATGATACTTTGGCTGTGGAATTCAACATTTTCCTACAGTGCCACAAAGATCAGTGTCTCTGTTGTAGAATTTGCCATTTTGCTGTACCCAGGCATCTGACATCTTGTTTTGTGTGTCCGCCTTTCTGGGAGCTGTTCTCCATCTTCCAGCACAAGGTGAGGTTAACTGGATTAGTGCATGCTCCCTGCACTGTTCCATGGAGCCAGGCAGCAGAGGTTCACCTTGTAGCCAAGAATTGGGGAGCTAGAATTGTAAGCTGATGAGTTGAATTGCTTAGAGAACAGTTCAGCAGCCAAGGCAGGGACCCAGAGAGGTGAGCTGCTGATGCTGGCTACAAGATTCTTGCTTCCCTGACACATCTGGGGAGGGAAGCTGCGAGACAGGTAACCTGGATAACACTGGGAGAGCTGATGCCTCAGAAATGGAGCCAGGCCACCTGCACAGCATAACGAAGAAGCCCATTCTTGAAAATAACAACATCAATGAATATTTTCAATTCTGAGGGTAATCCAGAGTATTGGAATAAATTCACATTCCCACCAAAAGTAGGGGTTGCGGTCACAAAATTGTAGACGGGGGGGATTTGGTACCATCTTGTCATGGAGTTAACAGGGCCTTACTGTAGCATTTGTACTGCAATTAAACACCATGTCTGTCTTGCGTCAGCGGGCTTGGGCTTGGGCTGTGGGGACTGTAAAATTGTGGTGTAGACGTTCAGACTCATGCTTGCGTCTCTGGGACCTCAACTATCCTGCACCTCCAGGTGCCTTTCCCCTTATGACTGGAGGGGTGTTAATGGGCTACTTCACCTTGAATGGTCCCTTAAAATATATTATCTACTTATGCTAAACAGTTGGTTATGCTGGCACTAGAAAAGGTGCAGAGAAGGGCAACTAAAATGATTAGAGGTTTGGAATGGGTCCCATATGAGGAGAGATTAAAGAGGCTAGGACTTTTCAGCTTGGAAAAGAGGAGACTAGGGGAGGATATGATAGAGGTGTATAAAATCATGAGTGACGTGGAGAAAGTAGATAAGGAAAAATTATTTACTTATTCTCATAATACAAGAACTAGGGGCCACCAAATGAAATGAATGGGCAGCAAGTTTAAAACAAATAAAAGAAAGTTCTTCTTCACGCTGCACATAGTCAACTTGTGGAACTCCTTACGTGAGGAGATTGTGAAGGCTAGGACTATAACAGCGTTTAAAAGAGAACCAGATAACCTCCATGAATTTAAGTCTATTCATGGCTATTAGCCAGGATGGGTAAGGAAGGGTGTCCTTAGCCTCCATTTGTCAGAGCATGGGGATGGATGGGAAGAGAGAGATCGCTTACCTGTTACGTTAACTCCCTCTGGGGCACCTGGCATTGGCCACTGTCGGTAGACAGGATACTGGGCTAGATGGACCATTGGTCTGACCCAGTAGGGCCATTCTTATGTTCTTTGTATTTAGCTGTGACACTGAGCATGTTTCCCAGGCCTGAAGAAGAGCTCTGTATAAACTCAGAAACTTGTCTATCTCAGTAACACAAGTTGGTCCAATAAAAGATATTGCCTCTCCCATCTTGTCTCTCTAACTACACCTCTACTCTGATATAGCGCTGTCCTCGGGAGCCAAAAAATCTTACTGCATTATAGATGAAACTGCATTATATCAAACTTGCTTTGGTCCGCCAGAGTACGCAGCCCTCCCCCACCCCGGAGAGCTGCTTTACTGCATTATATCCGAATTCGTGTTATATCGGGTTAGAGGTGCATACGTTTTTATTCCGTAAGGCCATATTCTACCCTGGACCCTTGTGCAAACCTCCTGTTGACATAAATGATAATAAGTAATTCTGTGGAATTCAGTCCTCTCCAGAGGGAGTCTGACATCACCCTTGCCCCACCTCTGCCTTTAAGCGGTAAACAAGCAACTATAGAACCCTGATCTAGTCAAGGCTGTTATCAGCATCCTTTTAGGACAGAGTTGAAGACTAGCTACACAAGTGTGCAGAAACTGATTCTGCACAAAGGAGTTATATTGATTTCGTAAAAACACTTAAACTAACGTAGAGTACTTTATTACTTAAACTGAGTTGATATAAAGGCCTCAATCTGCTTGAACTGCCTGGATTTTATGAAACCATTGGTTGATGGCTCTGTACATCCTCGCTGCAGATCAGGTGTCTAACTACTGAGAAAACACTGTACAAATAATATTCCATGTATTAAAAAAAGGTAACTTGCAATGCAACTCTTGCCTTCTCTAGTGTTTCTGAGCAGTCAGTACTTTGAGGTTTATGGACTGATGACAGTATCCACAAGTATGTTCTCAATACTTTTACTTTCTCTTGTCCTGTTAGCTAAACCTGAGCTGCACCAGATCAGTTACACTGAAACGTGACTCTCTGGCCTTCACTTGTTCAGGGAGCTAACTTGCCTTCTTTTAGCCTCTTATTTCAGTAGCACAGAACCTAGCTTGCATCGTCTGCTCTATTAATTCTGAAGCATCAGGCTCTTGTGTCCTGCTCTGCGTAACTGGGCTCTTGCCAGTGCAACCTCTCAAAGCATTGCAAACCTTCTCTTTATTTATCTACACTATGCAGTGTTGAATCTGCCACTTTCCGAATGGCATTTTGCTAAGATCTTTCCAGCTAAAGTATTTTAAAGGCTTTCCGTATGCTTAGATTGCTTACTATCCTTAGATCAGTGGTTGGCTACAGGTATCTGGGTGACAGTCTCTTTAGCAGAACACCTTTTCCAAATGGAGAAAGCAGAATAAATTGCCTGTTTGTGAAGTCGGAATTCATGCATCTCCAAAAACTGGTTGTGTGAATTTCTGTGCACTCATGGAAGAAAGAGCTCACATTTTTAGGCATCTTTTTTCCAATGCCTTGGGGTTTTTTGTTTTTTTTTGTTCTCTAGATTTTGAGTTGAATCTCTCAGTAGCAGGCCAAACCTCCATGGTTTTAAGTTTCTGGTTTTGTCATCAGGAGGGCTGCAGAATCCCATCAGGCTACAAAATGGAAGCAAATGCTCTATAGGCCTTTCAACTGAAGGACTTGCATTTGCTGAGACAGCCTGACAGCTCTCCATTCAGGTTTGTCAGAGCTTGGTTGTGCATAGCAAGCTGCCAGCTTTGGGTTGAAGCAGTGATACTTAGAAGGGAGCTACCTTTTTACTGGTTGACAAACTTTGCTAGGTCACTGCAGGCTGCTGTGTTCCTTCCGCTAGGAGTTGGAACCTATGTCTTGTCTGCCTGCACTCTTAAGCAGTTAGCATGCCCTACTGGATAGGACACAGAACTGAGATTCATCTCTGGGTTCTGTTCCTGGTTCTGCTGCTGATAGGTACTAAGAGTGTAATGGAAAAGTTACATAAACTCCCTGCCTCAGTTTCCCAATCTGTAAAATAGGGATAAGGGATATCTTCCTTTGTAAAGTACTTCAATATGCGTGGTTGAAAAGCGATATAATAACAATATGTGTGGACCCCGGGGAGTAATAAAAACTGGAGACTTTCTCCTTCCTTTTCTACCCTTTCATAATACCATAGACCGATAGTACCACCTAGTGTTGTCCTTCTAATGAGACAGTAAACAGAACTCCGTTTTGCCCAATGGAGGCATCAGTTTAAAATCCAAATAACACCCACAGAGTAGGCAAAAACTACAGTATCCTAGTCACCAGCTCCTTTTCAGTACATCTCTAGTTATGTGACCTTTTGAAGACTAAGCCATTTTTAGACACTTGAGCACCTTGTAAATGAATGTCTGCACCATCACCAGGGCCGGCTCCAGGCACCAGCGAAGGAAGCAGGTGCCTGGGGCGACCAATAGAAAGGGGCAGCAATCCATCCGTTGTTTGGGGCAGCACATCCGGGTTGGGGCAGCAGCGGCACTTCAGAGGCAGCTCAACCGGTCCTCCTTCAGTCTTCGGCAATTCGGCGGCGGGTCCTTCACTCCCTGTCTTCCTTTTCGGTGGCACTTCGGCGGCAGCTCAATCGGGTTTCTTTTTTTTTGTCCGCCACTTGGGACAGCAAAAAAGCTGGAGCTGGCCCTGACCATCACTGCACTTCACCACCACCACCTCATCCTACACAGCTAATTACGGTATCTTTTTTTTGGCTATAGGCCATTGGCAGTAAAAATTGTGGCTAGAACAGGCTTGTGACACAAGCATAAAAATAATTGTGTTCTCAAAAATAAGTTTTATTTTGAGGTTTCTTTTCTAGCTGCAGTATTTATGTATGTGCCTACATATTTTGTATTTATGTAAAGATCCATGAAACTAACAGGAAAACCTATGTGTTAAAAGAATGTATTTACTAGACACACAACTACAACTGGTGATTCAGTGAATAATCCTTTTCATTGAAAAGCCTGAAAAGGCCAAGAATATTCAGGGCTCAGTCTAACTACCCTCTGACTCAGCTGAGCTGAAACGCACGCACACTTGTGCAGAATAGAGCATCTACGTGTCATTGAGATATCTTAGCTGAGCATTCTAGATGAATTACACCTGTAATCAGATACCTTTTAAACAAATTATCTTTTAGTATAGTTACATTTTAAATACAGCAAATTAATTTGGAAATATGTTAAATACACACACAGTGTAATGAAACCTACTTCATAAAACAATGGAGTCTTTTAAGGGTATGTCTGCACTGCAGTAAAAACCTACCATACAGCAGCTGCTGGTTTGGGTTAGCTGTCTCGAGCTGTGAGTAGGGTGACCAGACAGCAAATGTGAAAAATTGGGATAGGGGTGGGGGGTAATAGGAGCCTATATAAGAGAGAGACCCCCAAAATTGGGACTGTCCCTATAAAATTGGGACATCTGGTCACCCTAGCTGTGAGGCTGCCAAATTACAGTGTAGACATTTAAGTTTGGGCTGGAGCCCCCGTCTCTAAGACACTGACGGGGAGGGTGCCAGGGCCTGGGCTCCAGCCCAAGCCCGAACATCTACACTCCAGTTTTATAGCCCCACAACCTGAGCCAGCTGGCCCAGGCCAGCCATAGGTCTTTTACTGCAGTGTCAACATACCCCTAAGAGGCTTGTTAAAAGGATCTTTAGTATATAACAGTAAGTAGAATTCTAAAGTTATGTTTTGTATTCTGTGTATCTGTACATAAAAAATAGATGCCTTTAATTGACTTCTTAATGGACGGTTTTAGTTTTACGTATTTGACATCAGAAAAATGTGTAAAGTAATCTGAAAAATCAGAAAATTTCATTTGAAAATGAAACCAATCCAAACAGGTGAGTGGGACCCTGAAAGGATGGCAAGGGAAGATGGGTCAGTGCGGTGAATTTTTAAGTGTGTTAATGTATTGTGAAGAAGCACAGAAACTTAATGTACAGTTCTGCTTTGAGATTGAAATCTCCTAGCTCTGGGTTTTTTTCATAGACCCCAGTGTGGGTATTAATCTTATGTGCTGTTGGGGCAGGTATACTAGGTCAGTAAAAACAACAAAAAAAAAAAGAGTGCAGTCATTTGGGTTCTATCCCATTTCATTTTAAAATGTATGTCTTCTGGTTGAGAGTACACTTCATTCTGTACCATTGGCGATAGAGCATCTGATAAATCTGAAAAGACTGACTGTTCTTGCTGTATCATTAGTCTGCCCCAGCACTGCTGCTGCCTCCTACCATACCTTAGATAACATTAAAGTAAACAAGTTACTTGATAGGTGAATGATAGTAGCATTCATGAAGAGACTAGATAATTTGTATGGCCTTTTTTAAATACCTTCACAAGTAAAGAGCCTTGAGAGTCACATTTAATACACACAGCTTTTAAAATGAATAAGTCTTAGACTGAACATTGCAGCTTGCATTTTTTTACTAAATTCTCCATTTGGTAATTGGATAAATAATTTACACATGCTGTAATTTTTATTTGATACTATGTTATATAAGGCTAAACTTCATATGGTGAGCCATTTAATACCTCAGAACACCAATGCTTTAGAAAACAAACCAATTTAATCTATTTTTAACCTTCTCCTCCCCCCTTTTTATCAGGCGTCTTGGTGTTGAGTTGGGAAAATCTGCGGTGTACCAGGAAACCAATGGAGGTGAGTCAGTGTTATTATGCTTGCAAGCCTGTCTCGCTACTACATTTAGAAATTAACTAGTGGTAAATCTGCTAACCAAACTTGTGTAATAAGAGACCAGGTAACAGAGAAACATTATAGGGAAAAGGACGATCTTGTGTTTTTAAGTCAAGAGATCATTCCTATTCCTGCCTCTGCTAAACTTCTTGTCTGACCTTAGGCAAGTCAATAAATTGGTCCATTCCTCAGTTTCCACATCTATAAAAGACTGGGTGATCTCTCTACGAGTGCTGTCGTCCCAGTCTAGAGAGAATGCAAATTCAAAGAGTTACTCAAAGAGGACCCTAGAAGTTAAATATAAATGACCATACTGGGTGAGACCAATGGTCCATTTAGCCCAGGATCCTGTCTTCCCACAGTGGCCAATGCCAGGTGCCCCAGAGGGAATGAACAGAACAGGTAATGATCAAGTAATCCATCCCCTTTTGCCCATTCCCAGCTTCTGGCAAATAGTCTAGGCACTAGGAACACTTTAGAGTATGGTTTTGGATCTGTGCCCATCCTGGCTAATAGACATTGATGAGCCTATCCTCCATGAACTTATCTAGTTCTTTTTTGAACCCTGTTCAACTTTATCTCTTATTTAAATGTATTTGGGCACCTGTCTTCAGCTGTCTGAGTGATTTGTTGAAACAAATGTTTATTAGCCAAAAAAAGAGCTCAGTGGCCTAGCTGCAATTTAGCATTTCAATTCTCCACTGCCATTTGCACAGAGGAGTAAGTAGAAACAGGAGGAATGATTGAAGTGGAAGTCTGTACAATGAGTTTCAAAACTTGCGAGGGACTCTGACAGACAGTTACAAAAAGGATCCCATCTGAAGAATTCCTTACCTGCTAGGGAGCCTGGCCCAAACCAGGCTGAAACATAGCAAGGATCACCCAGCTGACCTTAGTTGCCTTGTGGTACACAGAATGATGTACGCTATTATAAGTACCTCCAGTCTTAGGACAATAAATGTTCTATATGTCAGCAATAAGACCTTGCAGCTTGTCTGTTGGCTTGCTTATTTGCCACAACAGTGAGGAACGTTCAGCCAGTTTTGCACTGTACCGCCCCAAGAGGGTGTTATCGTCAGTGGGTGCTCATTCAGTCCTGAGCAGTCAAAATATGGATATTTTAAGCTGTTGGGATTTTAATTGCTGCCCGTATACAATTATAGAGCATCATCCATAACTCCTTGTGTGTTCAGGTTTTGCTCTATCTGTGCAGGCTGCCATTGTAACTTATGGTGACTGGCTCTTTCTGCATGAGTCTTGGCTTATGCTCGCTGTTTTTTGAGTTTACTGTGATACAACCTTTAAATTGGGATATTTGCTTCATAGTACAGATTCATCCTTCGTCACTGCACTGCAAATCATTAATCTTTTTGAGCTAAATCCCTTTAAGTTGGCACAATTGCCCAAATTATTGGACTTCAAATTTTGCAACCAGCTAAACCAGCCCCATCTTTCTCTCCCCTTCCCACCAACTTAAGCCTCTTATCATGAATGTATGGAAAAAGAGTGCTTGAAAAGTCTTCATACCCTAGTAGTATTGTTCTGCCTTGCAGAGCTGGTTCACTAGTTGGCTTATTGTAACTTGAAATTTGAGAGGCAAGGGAGAGATGGTTTAAGTGCAGACTTTGATTTCTGACCTGAAACTGTCTCTCTCCAATTGGGGGAGAGTGTCTGCTTGCTTCAAAAGCCAGACAAAAGATGCAGTGCAGAATTCAAAGTATGTTATTGTGTACTAGCCTGTAAGTACAGCGCTGACCTCGCCCTAAGATATAGAAGGGCTTATTCCCTTGTTCATAAAATGCTATGGGCTGTTACATGTTTGATATTTGTTTGTTCACTGAATGTGGTGTTGACAGCTATCGTCAGCAAGAGAAAGGAAATAGAAAATCTCCGGACAGCTTTATGCTTCTTTGGAGGTGCAACAACTTGTAGGAGTTGAGTAATTCTCTGCCCCCCCACTCCCCCCCCACCCCCCATGTAAAGTTATTGCAGTTCGACCCAATTCTCCCTCTGTTTGTAGTTACCATGGGATGTAATTAATATCTCAATGCTACATCATGCAAATTCCTTGGTTCCTAAGAGCAGCCATCTGGAAAATCCAGCCGGCTCACTTGTTTATGATCTAATATGTAAATTTTCTGTGTCTAGATAGGGTGGGTTTTAAAACTCCGTTGCTTTATCTGACCCTTATTCCTGACCTGCTGGGAAAAGTTGCTATCAATATGCTGCGTTATCTGCTTCATTCCCAAGCAACAGCTTAGGGCTGACTATTTTCTGTCCTCTTCAGAAACAAGAGTTGAAATAAAAGAATCTGTCCGGGGCCAAGATATCTTCATTATACAGACAATACCCAGGTAGGTGCATTCTGGCTTAATTTAAATATGTGATCATGAGGATCCTATCCACTGGAGTGTGCTTTGAATTTCCAGCTCAGTGGATTTGTTCTGAGGTTTCATATCTACTTGCTACAATAATAGTGTGTTTTTACCAGTGCTGCTGCCTTGATATCCATTTCTGTTGGGAGGGTGGTGTTTCCCTGTCAAAATTCCCAGTGGATCAGTTGATTGTACCACAATCAGCTGAGAAGCTTTTCATCGGATAGGCTAAGTGTGCCACTTCAAGCAACGGCAAATAAAACTGATGGCTGTGAATGAAAACTTGTGTGTTCTGTGCTGTGTTGTCCTTGCAGACTTTCTTGCTCAGTGATTTTGACTGGCACTTCCATTTCAGGATATATAATTTCCTCTGCCTTCCAGTTACCAAGCAGCAGAGCTAGCAACAATAGGGGCTGTTGCTTTCATTACAGGTTGAGTTTCTATTTCCTTTCCTTTTGATTGTAATGATGTGAAGCTGAATTAATGTTGAAGCTCTGACTCTTTCCTGTACTTCCACACTACTGTACCATTCCATTCTGGCTCTTAGGTAGGCCTTAGAGTAGGGGTGGGCAAACTACGGCCCGGGGGCTGCATCTGGCCCTTTAGATGTTTTAATCCGGCCCTCGAGCTGCTGCCGGGTTGTGGGGTTCAGGGCTTGCCCCTACTCTGTGCAGCTCCCAGAAGCAGCAGCATGTCCCCCGCTCTGGTTCCTATGCATAGGGCAGCCCGGGGGCTCTGCATGCTAATGGGAGCTGCAAGGGTGGTGCTTGCGGACAGGGCTGTGCACAGAGCTGCCTGGCCACACCTCTGCTCCATAGGAGCTGGTGGAGGGACATGCCGCTGCTTCCTGGAGCTCCTTGAGGTAAGCACTGCCTGGAACCTGCGCACCTTACCCCTTCCAGCGCCGCAACCCCCTGCCCAGCCCTGATCCCCCTCCTGCCCCCAGAACCCCTTGATCTCACCCTCCTGCACCCGAGAGCACACACTGCCAGCTGGAGCCTTTATTTCCCCGCTACCCCAACCCTCTGCCCCAGCCCAGAGCTCCCTCCCACACACTGAACTTGTTCCTGACCCCCTCTCCCCTGAGCCTGCACCCCCAGCCGGTGCCTTCAACCCCTCCCATACCCCAACCCCCAATTTCATGAGCATTTATGGCCTGCCATACAATTTCCATACCCAGATACCATACCCTCATACCAAAGAGTTTACCCACCTGTGCTTTGGGCATACCTCCTCAGGTGGGTCTACCTGTTCTCTAGGTTGGACTATACTGGCTTTGGGTTAGGAGGGCAAAGAAATACTGAAATGGTGGGCTTAAAAAACCATCCACTACCCTGAGAATCTTGCTTGATTCCGGCAGAATAGGTGGATAGTGAAGTGTCTCAAAGAGCTGAGTTTGAAGGTGTGCACTCATTGCTGGCTTCTTGCCAAGTGGTTAGTGCAGTCAGTGAAAATCAGTGCTGGAGTATTAAAAACAGTAATTGCAGCTAGGTCTCATACTATTCTTAAAGATGCAAAATTACCAGAGGTGAATATTGCATTGTTATTGCCTAGCAAAGTGAAAAAACTCATGTGCTTTCAGGGCTTTTTCCCAAGTTGCACATTCTGTTGTTGTTGCATTGCTCACCAGCACTCAAGAACAAATTGATGGTGGAACATTTTATGAGCAGAAGCCTTTTCCAGTCTGCTCTGCAAATACAGTCCATATACTAAACAAGTTCAAACTCATCCCCTTCCTAAGGCATGGCTTCATTAATAAAAATATCAGTGACAACAGAAGATCAGCTTGAATCTTTTTCCCAGGACTGGCTGCTCTGAGGGTTCCTTTCTCAAAACTATTCAGCCTATACCTTAGATAGTCTATTCCCAGAAAAGCCATTCTCACATCACTTATGTACCAGTGAGGAAATGAGTCTCCTCCCCGACTGATTAACCAGACCCACTATTTTTCCCCAAAACCTGCTAGTAGGATGGGGGTGTTTGGGCAAACACTGCTGATGATGTAAATCTGAGCCAGATGAGGGATTTTAGTCAGGGAAATGACAACTCAAAATTTGAGCAGGCAGTAACTTAGTAGAAAACACAAACGTTTTACTAATTGTTGTCAACTTGTCAAGAATTTTGTCCTTCCTCAGACTGGACTTGATCATTCCTGTGTAAAAATCTCTGCTCTTTTATCTTTGAATGAGTGTTGAAAGAGCTTGTCCTCCAAATGAGCAGCCACTGTGATGCAGACAGGGTTCTTTATTCAGCTTCATGTGTCCTTCACTGCATTGCTTAGAGAGGACAAGCTGAACGTTGTCTCCATTCTGCAGTGGATTTTAAGTCAGCCAAGCAGGAGTGTGAGGAGAGGAAGCGAATGGATTATTGTTTAGCAACTTCCCATCTTGACAGACTCCTCAGCAGCACAGAACTTGATATTAAAATATTGTTCAAATACTATGGGATCATCCTGTAAGTAGTAAAGATGGAAGAGCTGATAATAAATTGAGATACCAGAAGCTAAGGTGAAGGTAGTGGGGTGTGAATGGAATGAGCTGCCAGGCTCCAGGAGTGTTGCATAGTAGAATCTCTCTTCTGTTGAGCCAGTTGTTTAGCCATGTCACTGGGTGCTCTGCCCACCCCTGGAGCGCCTCCTTCTGGCTACATCTGGGGATTAGCTCTGCCAGGCTGACACCCCTTTCTGCAGTTTCATAGATTCTAGGACTGGAAGGGACCTCGAAAGGTCATCAAGTCCAGTCCCCTGCCCTCATGGCAGGACCAAATACTGTCTATCAGGGATGGTCTAGACATTTATCTAACCTACTCTTAAATATCTCCAGAGATAGAGATTCCACAACCTCTGTACTCTGTCACTCTGTTTTGTGCTTTTGGGATGCAACTTGTCCTGCTTCGTGGCTTCGCTCGCTAGTCAGGTCCCTATAATTTTCCTTTCCAGGGCAGGCTGCGTTCTCAAAGTCTCTTGAGATCCATTCGGTCAGTCTTCCCTTTCACTGCCCCTTAATGGTGCCACTTCTCCAGTGTCTGGCAGGGGAAGCCAGGCCTGCCGTTTACACTGCATTCCAGCCTAGGGACTCTGCACAGACCTTGACTGCTTGTTGTAATCTTAAGCCTTGCTGCTGTATCCCTGGGCTGCTTCCTACTTTGCCGCCTTTCACCCTAGTGACTGCACCCTCTCTCTCTCTGCAGCCCCCTTTTCCTCTCAGCTATTGGGCTTTATACAGGTCCTCTTGTTCCTGTGCAGCTGAACATCCTCTTTATCGTGCTCTGGCTCCTCCTCCAGGTGCAGCCTATGTAGTTGTCCCACCTTAACCCCGTCAGGCCTTGTGTGGGATGGAGACCCCATCACAAACCACTAGAACAAATAACTCTGTGAATTTCGCAAGGAAAGGTTGGAAAATCACAAAGGCTCCAGACTGCAGGAATAATGGTGAAAGATAAAATAGACTGTAAACAGGGAAACTGTTTAGTTGCAGAGAGGCCATTCAGGAGAAGGTGTGTAGGCTAAGGTGTAAGAGCTGAGTGCATAAATATGATTCAGGGTAGTAATCAGAAAATCCAGAGGTAATACAGTTTGTTGAACAACTTTGGTGCAGGCCCTTAGGGAATAAGTAGTAGTGCAGCATTTCCTCCAGAAGGAAGGGATGGCATAGACATAAGGAGGCAAAGGTGACAAGCCACGTAAAGTTTATTGCTTTTGTGCAATCTACTAAATGATGTACTCACCACAGTAGTTTCTCTTCTCCTTCCTCAGTTCTGTTATGTTTATCATATATGGGTTTTTTTTTTCCTGAATAGGAGAACCTAGCTACTGTCATGGAAGCGTTCAAAATCAGTGGTACTCAACCCTCATCTGTGTTTGTTTTTTTTCCTGTGATGTAAAAGTATAATTCAAGAGAAGGTGGTATAAAACAGAAATTCCAAAGGGACCTGTAAACAGGTTTTAAAAAAAAAAAAAAGCCAGAAATGTAACGCTGATAGCATCTTTCTCTCACCTCGCAGCCCCACTGACATGACTATGCCACTGAAGGAAATAAATGGTTCTTTGTTAGTTTGCCATTCTGAGAGGCAGGGGGTTGTTTTATATAATTCTTGGCTGGGTGTTTCATAGCAAACAAAGCTTTCTTGTATCTAAGTACCATTGTATATGCAGGCTGATGGAGCCAGCAGGCTAACAAACGCTCAGAATGTTCACGAAGAAACATAAATGGGGGTTCATTTCCAGAGGATGGGGGAAATAATGAAGATGGGTCTAGTTAGTTGTGTAACACTTGATAAGCAAGAAACAAATCAGAAGTTGAATGGAATGTCACTCTGACAACTCTTGGTCTCAGTACTTTCAGGGACGGTACCCTGGTGTTCAGGGGAAAGCGGAACTCAGTGTGGGCAGAATGCTATGACTGGATGAAGGACAGTAATCAGAAGCCTGAGATGCCTGCAGTGGCTTCTGTGGAGCTGCAATAGACTTTTGGAAGACAAAACTTCATGAGTAGAGCCCTGCGCAGATACCAAAATGTGCATCCGCATCCTCTAGCCGTCTTTTACCTGTATCCACAGTAGCAAGCTGTCTCACAAGGGCTAGTGAGGGGGGAGAGGAGGGAGCAAGTAGCAGGGTGGGGAGTGGGTCTTGCAGGGAAGAGACAGCTTGAGGCTGAGGACCAGGGGTAAGGGGCAGCACAGGAGTGAGGTCTCAAGGAGAAGAGGTGGCATGGGGAGGAGGGGCTGGGGGAAAGGGGCATTGCATACTCCTGCTGGGGGGCTAACAAGTGACAGCACATGGCAGCAGCAGTGTGTGTTGCGTCACATTCGGAGCTGGCAGGATGGGCCTGGGACTGGGAGCACAGCCGGAGCTGGCAGGATGAGCCTGGGACTGGGAGCAGGGCCGGAGCTGGCAGGATGGGCCATGAGGGGGACACTCGTGCTGCCTGTGGGTCCTGAGCTGCTGAACAAGAAGCAGTGCGGTGAGCAGGTGCTGGACAGCCCCAACTCTGACCTGCCGCCCAACCCCGAGCACCTGCACCCCCTGGGCTGCCCGACCCGGATGCTGCAGCCCAGACACCACTGGTGAGTAGGGCCCTGCGCAGTGGTATCTGCGGCCTATCCACTGTCTGCAAATGTGGTCCATGGATATGATGTAGATATCTGCGGATTTGCAGGGCTCTATTCATGGGAGTCTCAGAGCTGAGGTTTTACCATGACATTCCTCTTGCCCAGCATAGCTGCAGTATGCAGGAGGTCAGGCTAGATGATCTTGATGGTCCTTTCTGACACTAATGACAGTTGGCTCATTTAGCTTTACTTGTTAAGGCTCACACCAAATGACTACACAACTGTTCTGTACCCCACAAAAGCAGGCGTATATAGGGTGAAGATTGATGACCTATTGCAGGACTGATTTATAACTTGAGAATTTGCCCATGATAACTGGTATAATAGGGTGGGTAAGGTTGTCTTTGTTCTGAGGATATTACTGGATTTTCCACCTTGTGGTGCATATATTTTCCACAAGGCTCTAAACTGTCTTTCAGTCCTGAGTAGCTGAGTCAAAGCATATTGGCAGGATAGGATAGAATGTTTGGTGAACAAGTCCACCATATTCCGTTGAAAGCAACACAGTGCTAGAATGTCTCTTCGTCCAAACTGGGCTTGAGGAAAGATTTCTGTAGTTAAAGCATAGCTGTCCAGTCAACGTGGCAAAAGTTAGGCAAGATGAGTCTTCTCACAGACCTCTGTCATCTGTGAATGTTTCACATACTGTACACCACTTTTTCCATGGGGTCTACTCAATAGAAGCTGTTGCTTGGGGGGTTTAGAACTGATAGGGTGATTTGATGCAGCCTGCCTCTCGTTTCTTGAAAACATGAGTAGCACAGCGATGCTGGCCTCCACGCAAAATATCACGTCTGCACGGCTTGGAGCTGGGCAAGGGAGGGGAAGTCACTTGTTTCCTTAGAATGTTCAATGTAAATGTAAAATGTTCCATGATTCAGATCCTGACTTAACTATACAGGCTGCAAAGGATGACATTAGTTAAAAAGTCATTGCCCTCCAAAATGTTCAGTGGGAGATGTTAATTGTTGCAACAGTAATAGAATGCATCTTGTTTCTGGGCAGTGATGGGAGCAAGGGAAAAATCCCCAAAAGGGTATATTACAACAGGGGCATTCGGCTAGAGATAGAAAATCTGATCTGCAAAACTTGAGATTCAAGGTCTTGTTCCTTGCATGCATGTTAGTTCCTGTGCGTAGAGCCCTGCAAATGCGTGCATATCGGCTTAATATCCTCAGACCATTTTTGCGGATCGGATGTGGATACAACCTTGCAGGTCTCTACTCACTGGTGGTGTCTGGCTCAGGCAGCCTGGGAGGTGCAGCAGGTCGGGGTCGGGGCTGTCCAGCACCTGCTTGCCATGCTGCTTCCTGTCCAGCAGCTCAGACCCCTCAGGCAGTGCTGGCTGCATTCCCAGGCCCATCCCGCTGGCTCCTGGGCAACAGGGCCCACACTTGCCTGGCCCGGCGCTCCACGCTCCTCTCCACTGTGATGCAACGTGCACTGCTGCTGCCGTGTGTTGTCTGTGAGCCCAAGGGAGCAGAACATGATATGATACCCCTGCCCCAGCCCTCACACTGCCCCATCTCCAAGACCCCACCCCTGCGCTGCTCCTTACCCCCAGTCCCTACCCTTGCACTGCCTCTTCCCTGCAAGACACAACCCCCTCTCCCACCAGCTAGCCCTTTTGAGGTGTGAGACAGCTTGCTGCTGAGGGTGCGGATGTGGATACAGGTAAAAGTCGGATATCAAATCATGGTTGATCCTGGCGGATGCACATTTTTATATCTATGCAGGGCTCTACCTATCTCCTTTAGTTCTTAGGAAGTAGCTTGTAATTATGATCCAGTTCTTACTGTGTATTCTGCTGGCACATTCTCTCTCTTTGGTGGAAAAATGGATGTTATAGATACCAGGCTAGATGAGACCACCTTGATCATCTAGTCTGACCTCCTGTATAACGTAGACTGGGGTAGGCAACCTATGGCACGGGTGCCGAAGGCCGCACGCGAGCTGATTTTCGGTGGCACTCTCACTCCCCGGGTCCTGGCCACCGGTCTGGGGGGCTCTGCATTTTAATTTAATTTTAAATGAAGCTTCTTAAACATTTTAAAAACCTTATTTACTTTACATACCACAATAGTTTAGTTATATGTTATAGACTTATAGAAAGAGACCTTCTAAAAACATTAAAATGGATTACTGGCACGCGAAACCTTAAATTAGAGTGAATAAGTGAAGACTCGGCACATTACTTCTGAAAGGTTGCCAACCCCTGACGTAGACCATAGAACTTCCCCAAAATAATATCTATTTGAAGTAGAGCATATATATTTTAAAAAATTGTGTTGGAGGGAGTTTGTTAAATATATGCTGTCAGAACTTGTGGCCTAAGACCAGATCTCTCTCTTTTGAGAGTATCTCAAGAGGCACTGGTTCATGGGATCTGTACACACTGCTGTGGCCAGAAGATCCAACTTCCTTATCATGGTCCTCTGTAATGCAGTTTGAGCTTCAGATCTTCCTGTTTCTCACAGTAAAGCTCATTTACATTTTCACCTCTAACAATGAGCAAAACAAAATACTAACATAGAGATCAATGAAGTATTAGATATCACTGTGATACTTTCTGGAAGAAACTTTCTTCCAGACAAAGTTACAGCAGGGTGTGTGGATCTGAGATAATTTGTTTCTATGTAAAACCAACTGCCACCTGTAGAACAAATTCCCTCCTTTTAGGCACCTTGACAAGCATTGAGTTACTATTTATGCTATGGAACTTAGTGGTATAATAACAATGAACTTCTGCATAAGAGAACTTGATTGAAGCTCTATGGTTTTAGTATATTTAACTCAAGACATGCTGCTAGCAGAACCTCATTTTCTCTAGCTGACAACCTGAGCAGTAAAAGGTGTGGAAGGCTGTAAACAAGAAAAAGGAAGGGGTTAAGTGTGGGAAGTGGTAGCTCTCAATTCACCTTTGGTTGCTCAGGGGGCTACTGAGCTACAACCAAGTCTGTTTAGCTTTATCAAATCACGTGTGATTCACAGCAACAAAAATTGAGGGTTTATCCAAAAAAGGCTCAGAGAAAATTTACTTTTTGAACACTAAGCAAAGAAGCTGTGGGAGGGAATTGTTATCAGAATTCTTCTACACTAATATTTGGAATGGTTTTCAAACCTCTCTTAGAGATGTGAACACTGCTGTAATGGAATTGTTGATAATGGCTTATGCACTGAAGACTTCCTGCGCCAGGAATATTATTGGGGTCATCCCTTACTTCCCCTATAGCAAACAAAGCAAAATGAGGAAGAGGGGCTCGATAGTCTGCAAACTGCTAGCTTCTATGCTGGCCAAAGCAGGTGAGTGTGTCGTGCAAGGAGGCAGCAGGAATTTTAGCCTCTATAACTTGTTCAACTACCATGCACCCCTGGGAATCAACTGTCCTTCCCTACTTCCCCCATCACACTTGGGGACTTGTCCCCAAGTTCTCGGCCTACACTGGGGGAACTAACATTTGTTCAGCTGTCTTTTACAGTTGTATCTGGGGATGATCCACAAATATCTGATTAGGAATGCTGTATTGATCTGCCTATGCTATGCTTTTTCTGGTGCTGTTTTTTTTATAATAGTGTGGCTGGTTGTCAGTACCTGCTTCAAAGCTTTTTCTTCTACCAGCTTATATATCTGTTAAAATGTGGCATACAATATATTGACATAGGATAATTTAGAGACCATGAAATTCGGACACACACAGATCGTGTATTCCAGAAATTGTATCAGAGGATAGAAGAGGCTATTTGGTGATTCACTCTTTTTTGCTTTTTTAGGTTTAACACACATTATCACTATGGATCTTCATCAAAAGGAAATCCAAGGCTTCTTCAGCTTTCCAGTAGACAACTTAAGGGCATCCCCTTTCTTGCTTCAGTATATACAGGAAGAAGTAAGGTTACTCTAGTTTTATCTATACTTGTTTGCATTTAACCTGTACTTGACATGATATAGCATTGTTCATTCTGTTGCTTACACAAGAATTGTTTTGTTGGGCTAGACTGATGGTCAGTCTGTTTCTGTAATCTCTGACTGAGAACAATACCAGTGCTTTCCAGGAAAGTGTGAAATAGACCAATTTGTGCAATAGTGTAGCAGGTTGGAAACTATTTCCTGGTCAAAACTGAAGATAAGGCCATGCTCTGAAGTATGAATTTCATTGTTCTATACAGTTTGTTTTCTTAGTGTCATTTGAGATACTATTCTTACTCATGCCGTTAATCATTTTTAAATCCTATTAAGCTGTTTCTCTCACTGTGAAATGGATGTTTTGGTGATCTGAATTATAGCTGGACTTTATGCGATACTGTTTCCAGCAGTGCTATGCAAAGGTGTGGAGGCAATTTGTTTTATTTAGATATTCAGAAAGTATGATTTGGATACTAGCAAAATCATGCAGACTGCAAGAGTGATGCTTTTTAGTAGAGTGCCCAGGATCTCTGCAACAGCACATTTAAATGCTGGAAGAATCAACTCATCCCTTCATTCAGATTCAATAGAGTACAGTGGATCTTCCATGTCTGGCCCTTTCCTTAAAAAGTGGGGTTGATCCCAGTTATCCTTGGACAAAAAAAAATCTTCCCATCTCTTCCCCCCCCCAGTTCTCATGTAGTATATGCTGTGAACCACTTGGCTTCTGCCCTCCATTTCAGGGTATGTCTACAGTGGAGCTGGAAGTGTAACTTCTGTCTCTGATAGATACAGTCATACTTGCTCAGATCAAGGTAGTGCACTTCTCTTTCTAGTGCATCTGCTTATGCTGGGACAGGCTTTCTTAATTGACCTAATTATATTGCGTGCAGGGCCGGCTCCAGGCCCCAGCGCGCCAAGCGTGTGCTTGGGGCGGCATGCCGCGGGGGGCACTCTGCCGGTTGTCGGGAGGGCAGCAGGCGGCTCCGGTGGACCTCCTCAGGGACGCCTGCGGGAGGTCCACCGGAGCTGCGGGACCAGCGAGCGGCAGAGCGCCCCCCCACGGCATGCCACCGTGCTTGGGGCAGCGAAATGGCTAGAGCCAGCCCTGATTGCATGAAGAATTCTGAGTATTAAAGTTTAATTTGAGTACTGTGTTCTGTTCTGGGGCAGGTTATATACAAATGCCTGACTGCCCTTCTTTATATCACTGGTGTTAGCAAGGAATTATCTCCTTTTAGTGCAACAGGATGAGATTCCCCAACTGTTGCACTTGATTGTAAAGATGTGTAGACAATTTTTGTTCACCCAAATTGTATTGAGTTAGGAACAAGTACTAGACTCACTACTTATACGTTAGTAACCTTTCTTTTTAATCCAGATTCCAGATTACAGAAATGCAGTTATTGTGGCCAAATCCCCTGATGCAGCGAAAAGGTAAATAGGCTCTTCCTGGCTGTCTGGGTGTATATTTGATAAAACCTGCTGTGATCTGGTAGTATGGAGTGCATGTCGAAATGCAGAGTCCCCTAACTGAAACAATAAACTTGTCTGTCAAACTGTTTTGCAGTCAAATGCTGAATTCAAACTTAGTGCTGCCAACTTTTAAGGTGCAAGTGTCTGGATTGTCCACACAACTGACCCTTGCACTTCGCAGGGAAATGCCCGGATTTAGAGCTCCCAACAGCTGGCATATTGAGCAGTTGCTATTTACTTGGGTATTAGAGAATGTCTGAGCTTCCCACACATTTTAAGGAGTTCTAGAGGCAGTACTGGGCACAATCAGAATACACAGTCACACCTGTTGCCTCTATCCAATGCTAATGTGGAGATTGCCATTAGGAGGAAGTGGCACCTAGCCCATGGCCCACACCATTGTACAGTGGTGGTTGCAGTAAGGGTCTATGTTTGAATCAACAGACCTGAGAAGGTAGTGACAGTCAGCTTGTCATAGGGAGAGAATGCGGAGGAACACCAAGAACCTCCTGGTGATGGAATGGAGGGCTAGAGAAGAGGGGAGGTACTGGGTGTTGGGGTATTTGAAGAGGATGGGTTTGAAAAGGCAGTTCTTCCCTAGCACCAGTCCTACACATTTTGATAGGAAGTGGAAGGAGCTTTTCTGGAAGTTGAGTGACACAGTGGTAGAGTCCTAATTTCCTCTGCTGATTGTAGGCAAGGATTAAACGTGTGATTAAGAAGTATACTAAGCCAGAGGGCCTTTCCAGAGTTGTTCTCATGTATCCCCCTAACCTATTCTGGTTTTCATGCAGGGCTCAGTCTTATGCCGAGAGACTGCGTCTGGGACTAGCAGTTATCCATGGAGAGGCTCAGTGTACGGAGCAGGACATGGATGACGGCCGCCACTCTCCCCCAACTGTCAAAAATGCCACTGTGCACTCTGGCCTAGAGCTGCCCTGTAAGATTAGCACTCTGTGTCCATTTAACTTTTGATCAATGGGGGAAGGCATGGTGATGGGAGCTTGCTGTCTGCTTCATTTTACTGATATAGACTGGGGGTCAGGACCCCTCGGGGGTTGCGAGGTTATTACATGGGGTGGGGTCGTGAGCTGTCAGCCTCCACCCCAAACCCTGCTTTGCCTCCAGCATTTATAATGGTGTTAAAATTATTTAAAAAAAAAAGTGTTTTTAATTTATGAGGGGGGGGTCACACTTGCTATGTGAAAGGAGTCACCAGTACAAAAGCTTGAGAACCACTGATATAAACTATACCAGTGCAACTTCTCATGTAGACAAGGTTGAAGTTAGATCTGAAGACCTTGTCTACGCTGAGGTCTTTGTCAAATCTCCCACTGTTACACTAGCCTCAGTGCAGCTTCAGCTGGCGTTAGTGCCGGGAGAATTTGACAAACATCAATGTAGAGACCGCATTTATTCATCAGGGAGTGGCAAAATTATTCCTATTAATGAAATAAACTTGACTTCTAACCGTCTTATTGAAATACCAAAGGGAAATTTGCAAGGGAATAGCCACTGAGCTGAGAGATTGTTGGGTGGGTAGGCCTTTTCTGCTTTTGGGTGCAGGCTTTTTGGGGTTTTTTTTGGCTGCTGTCCTCTGAATGTGGAGGCTCTGCCCTAGAACTACAGCAACCTTTACAATAGTCCTTGTCCGTACTGGGAACAAAATGGTGCTAGTTAGTCTCATTTAGATATTGTTTCTGGGAGCATTCTAATGTGACTTGTTTGGCTGGTATGAATAAGGGTCTTTCTAAGAACTTTTGGAACTCAGACTGCTACCTTGTTTACTCTCTCTATCCTCACCCTTGTATTACCCTTGTACTGGCAGCACAGTTTTATAATGTTGTTTTTTTAGGTCCAAAATCCTAAAAAACTGTTCTAAGGAACTATGCTGCTATCCTGCTAGCAACATCAGGATTCAAACAGTGGTAGCAGTATTGATAAGGAAAAAAATCCAACTGTTTCCCTTCCCCCTTAGCTGTCCAGGTACATGTTTTTAGACCCTAAGTTTAGGGTTTAGAGTCATGGATGCATTGTGTATGTATGTGAGACTAGAGCAAGGTGGCGGGTGGGGAGGGAAGGGTTGGGGGAGGAGACATGGAATGTTGCTTTCTGCAGCTCAGGTACCTGTCCATCAAGCAGATTAGCTCAGTGATATCTGTCTCTGCAGAAGTTACCAGTAGCATAGATGGTCCAATGCTTGCAGAATGATAATGAACACATAACCAAGAGTGGGTGTTCCTCTCTTGTCCTTGATGTGATGTTTAGAGATCAACATCCTTCATGCATTAGCTAGTTACAATGCTTAGACAAAGTGGGTACAAAGGAAATTGTCATCGTCACAAGTGTTAGTATAACAAGTGCACACTTAAAGGATGTATTGAAGCTAGCAGAAGTCTCTTCTTGGCTTCTGACAGCAAATGTTAGTCTGTGATTTTTGTCCTCTGCAAGCATTTTTCCCTCCTGTTTCTAATGGGAACTGAAATTTAACATAGCTGCTTTGGTTTGTTTCCTTGATTCCGAGGTATGGAGGACTTTTTTTGCTCTTTAGTATGCCTAGAGTATTACTTCTGAGGGAATTCTATGCCTAAAAATTGTGCGCACAATATTTTAAAATTCTGCAAATTTTATTTGCCAATAAATAAACGTGGCTCCAGCATGGCAATGGGGAGCACAGGCCACTGGCTGCATTGAGGTGGGAGATCACCCTGAAGCCCCCACCTCCCTTGGTACAGGGACTTGGCAGTGAGTCTGCACATGACCCTGACACAGTGCAAGGGCTGGGTCTGCCCCAGAAACACCCCAGGACCCTGACCCTCTGCACCAGATATGGGTGGGCAGGCTCATCCCAGCAGGATCCAAGTGTGGAGGAGCTTAGTGTGGGGAGATCCAGGTGTGGGGTGAATGGTTTCTGTGTGAGGCAATCTGGGTGCAGGCACTTCAGTGGAAGATCTGGATGCACAGAGGCTCGTTGTGGGGTTCCAGGTGCAGGGGCATTGGGATGCTGCAGGGGATCCAGGTGAAGGTAGTTGGGGCTCAAGGGCGGGGGGCGGGAGTGCTGGGTATGTGGAGATGGGACTCAGCAGGAGGTTCTGGGTGTTGGGGGTCCAGTGGGGGGGGGGTCCTGGTGCTGAGGGGAGTGAGGCTTGATGGGGTAGGGGTCCAGGTTGGGCGATCAGTGGGGTGGGAATCAGTGGGGTGGTAGTCTGGGTGTGGGCGGCTTGTTGGAGGGGTCCGGGTGTAGTGCTTCTCAGGGTGAGAGCTCAATGGGCCTGTTTAACGGGGGAGCCCCAGCTACTGCTGAGGAGATGCCAGATGCTGGGCTCCCACTTCTGCCTGTGGTGCCCCTATCCCCTTTTCTTCTCCATCCTCTTCCCCTCGAATAGAAAACAGGAAGGCTCCCAGCACATAGAAGGGAAGCGCCACTGGCACAGGACCCAAGAGGCAGCGTTCAGCTGCAGAGTCAGCTGTGCAGGGACACGGACAACCTCTGTCAACTGGGCAGCTCTCTGCTTGCAGAATGAGGGTGGGCAGTGGCACATAACCCTGTGTGCCCCCTAAAAAATTGCGCTCATGATCCCCGCCAATCTCCACTTGGCTTCCTTTTGCTTCCCTACCGCTTTCTGCAGGGAAACATAGGAAATCTGAGGTGGGAGTGGCAGGGAGGTGTTCTGCGGGTGCGCAGTCTCGCAGAATCGCCCCAGGGGTAGAGCATGTAGATCTTGCGTCAAGGCTTACGTTGATGGTGATCGAAGATTTTAAAGTACTTGAAAATCTAGAAGAGATTCTTTATCAGATAATAAGTCCTCAACTACATTTATGGGCTGTTGTAAACAGGACTGTGGTCAGTTGTTCACCATGTTCACTGAAGGTAGGACAGGAAGTAACAGGTGTAATCAGCAGCAAGGGAGATTTAGTTTAGATATTAAGAAAAAATTTCTAACTATAAGGACAGTTAAGCTCTGGAATAGGTTACCAGGAGAGATTGTGGAATCCCCCTCATTGGAGGTTTTTAGGATCAGGTTGGACAAACACCTGTCAGGGTTGATCTAGGTTTACTTGATCTTGTTTTAGCGCAGGGGACTGGACTTGATGACTTTCCCGGGTCCCTTTCAGGCCTACATTTGTGGTTCCATAACAGATTTAAGGTAGATCAGATCTGAGGCTTAAATTGAGTGCTCCTTAATGGTAGCCGGCAACTAGGTTTGTCCAATCCAATGTCGTTATGGTTTCAGGGAAGAAATGCTTTCAACACATGAGACATGAGCTCAGCTGGTGTCTCTCACCTTCCTCCTTATTTATCCATCCTAGAAATGTGATGCCTGACTAATTACCTTGCATTCTTCAGTGTCTGAAACACAAATGTAAAACAATCAAATTATGCTACCTGAAGTTAACTAAAAAGGGAAAAAACAGGGTAAATTTCTGAGGTGAGTCTTGCTCCTTGCCAGAAGTGCTTCTATGTAAATTGTTTGTTGATTCTCTGCAGCCTTTGAGTCTTACTTGCTACCTGGTTTTGAGCAAGTGCTGGGCTCCTTTGCCTAGGCTACAAGACAACAAAAGTATCTGTTTCAAGAAAAATCCATAAAGTCTGTAATTTGTAGCGAGTACCATGTATTTGCTCTTCACTGTGCTAAAATTAAAGTGCAGTTGGGGTTAGGAAAAGTGGCATTGTGGGGTCTTGTATCGATCCTCTGACTCTTCCTGATCCAGTTAGTTCTGTTTACAAGTCAAGAGGTTTTTCCAAAATGCCACTTCAGCAAAACCCGTAAGGTCTGAGTGAGGCTGGATTTTTTTTTCTTCCTCTTGCACCAGTAACAAAAATAACCGAACGTGGAAGTTTCCTGCTAGTTTTGATGGTGAAGCAGAATAGACTCTAAGTAGTTCTCCTACATCGTTCTAAAACGTAGCGTACATTACTAACATAGAACTTGGGTTCCCTTGAACCAAAAGGGTCAGAAAATGTCCTTAGTTGCCAAAGGAGGGAGCAAAGTCTCCAGAATTACACCCTTGATTCTGTAGAAGGCCCTCTGGATGTAAGGTAGGCACTAGAAAGTTGGGGTATTCCTGCACATACACTCCTTTCTGTAGAGCGTGGATTTCCCACCAGAAATCGGTGCAGAACTTCCAGTTTTGTGAGCTAGAGTGGTGGCTGAACAGACAGAAAGGTGTCTGTGTCCATGGCTATATATCTACACTGGAGCTGGGAAGTGCAGTGCCCAGCTCTGGTAGACATACATGAACTAGTGTGATAAAGCTAATGCTCTAAAAAACAGCAGTGTGGTCACTGTAGCTCAGACTAGCCACGCAAGTACAACTCTGGGCTGGTTTACGCTAGGGGAGGGGATCGATCTAAGATACGCAACTTCAGCTACGTGAATAACTGTCGACTCCGCTACCGCCACTTGGTCCGGTGGAGTTCCATAGTCGACAGGAGCGCATTTGGGGATCGATATATCGCGTCTAGATGAGATGCGATATATCGATCCCCGAGAAATCGATTGCTACCCGCCAATACAGCGGGTAGTGAAGACGTAGCCTCTGTCTGAGATACTTTATATGTAGTTGGGGCTAGCCCAAGCTGCTGCCTTTGCCTCCCCAGTCATGCTGCTGTTTTTAGTGCGTGAGCTTGAACAGAGCTAGCGTGTGAATGTCTGCCCAAGCTGGGAATTACGCCTCTCAGCTACAGCGTAGATGTGACCTAAGTGGGAGTAGGAATCAGACCTACATGGAGGTAGATGGCCTTCTGCAAAGATAACTATGGTCCATGCAGTTGTGGGTGGGCTTAGTGGGTCAGCAGGCCTTAGTCACATTCTACTCTTGGCCCAAACACCAGCTCCTATGGGATTATTTGCCTTTAATTCCTGGGCTCTGCTCCTTGTTCATGTTTTACCTTCCTGCCAGAGAGCATCATAGGATCCACTGTCTGTTTGACTCAGCGACACATGGGAAAGTTATATTGTATTAAAGTGCCATAGTTGGACACTTCTGGCTGCACTTCTTAAACTGCTCTGCTAAAAATTCAGAAAACCAGAAATCTTTGAGCCTTAATACAGGACATCCCTATAAGGCTGTTGTTTTGTATTTGTAGTTATTTATAGAGCCTTTGTGTTCAAGCTTGCAATTGACTATGTTGTGCTTTAACAAATGCACATAAGTGTGTGCTTGCCGACTCTCCCTTCTGAAAATGTCTGTAACATGTTAAATCGTTCATGTAGCCTTTTGGCTTGCAACCAGATGTATGTAAGCATTGTGCCACTCAAACCAAAAACCAAACAAGCTGTCATAAGCAAAGGCACTAGGGTAGAAAAAAACTGAGTGAACTCGTGGGACTTTTTCCTCTTCTATATTTAGAATGGGGGCATTAAAAAAAAAAAATCTGTACTTATCTAGGTGCATCACGTTGCATAACTATTTGTTGCTGGTTCTTCTGTCGTCCTGTTGTATATACAGCATTATTTTTACTTAGTGAACGTAAGTTTAACTCACACAAACTCTAACTTTTTTTTGCCTCCGAACTGAAGCCACCACAATATTCCTTAAAAAGTATTGGCCACTAAATGAGAACAGCAAGTTTGAGCACAGGTTAATGCCATTTTCTTTATGCCAGATGAAATGATTTTTTGAAGCCTTAATGAAGGGTGATAATTGTATCCAGCACTTAAATCGAAGGAATAAGCCTTTACAAAGATTTAGGGCTTTTTGGTGAGCAATTGGGTTTTTGCACATATTCTCTGAAACATTTTTCATGTACCTATTTATAAAAATGACTCCTCTTCATTTGGTGTCTGACCCTTTTAAAAAAATATTTGCTAGAAATGCTAAAATCAGCTTCCTGACTCTTCAGAAGCATTTGCAGTCCTTGGACCAGACTTTGATCTTGATTACATCCCTGTAAATATAATGAATTAGAGTGACTCTGGGCTTATACCAGAGTAACTGATATCCAAGTCTGACCACCTATTTTTAACTTGGTTTGCCTCTTTCAACTACATGGAAACAAAGGTTTTATACCTGGGAGGAAAATGTTGACTTACTATTTAGAGCAATTTTTCAAGCCATCATCTCCCAGCAGTTCTGACTTGTAAGTGTCACTAGGACTGAGGTTTTTGGAGAGGGAGAAACTGACCACAATGACTTCGGCGTGTGTTTTACCTCACATTGGAGCAATCGAAGTACTTCTGAGATTTGATGTGGTTATGGGTGGATATTGGCTTGCAATTTTTTTTTCTTTTCTTTACAGAGATAATTGATCAAGAAAAAGGGAGAACAGCTCTTTAGGAATCTGGTAGGTCTACATCAGGGGTAGGCAACCTATGGCAGGCGTGCCGAAGGCGGCACACAAGCTGATTTTCAGTGGCACTCACACTGCCTGGGTTCAGGCCCTGATCCTGCCCAGGGGCTCTGCATTTTAATTTAATTTTTTAAATGAAGTTTCTTAAACATTTTAAAAACCTTATTTACTTTACGTACAATAGTTATATAATATAGACTTATAGAAAGAGACCTTCTGAAAACATTAAAATGTATGACTGGCACGTGAAACCTTAAATTAGAGTGACTAAATGAAGACTCGACACAGCACTTCTGAAAGGTTGCTGACCCCTGGTCTACATGCTGCCTACCCTACTTTACAAAGCATAAAAAAAAGGCTTAAATATAGCATTTAAATATAGAGAAGGAAGGAAGGACACTAATTGCTGCTAATATTGGTAGCTGACTGTCAAAACTCTGACCGTAGTGTGGGGATGAAATTACTGGTAAGGAATACTTCATTTGTTATGCAATGCAAAGGTGCAAACTCCAGATGAAGAGTTACATGTTTGCCAGTAAAATAGTGCTGAATTTCAACTCTAAGATCCATTCACCATGCTTCTGAACAGAATTCTCCCTGGCCTGTCTGCTGTAAGCAGAGCCCTGTTCATCTGTGGAACGTATGTTAAGGTTGGGACAGGAGTCAGATGTAATCGTTTGGGCATTTGATAACTCAGTCCTTCCTACCAGGAGTTTTATTATCTAAACTAGATTAATAATTAATCAAAACTGGTAGATAGGGCCTGCATCTGAAATATTTTAGCCTGCTTATCTCTTGTGAAGTTAAATCCTGGTTTATTAGAAGTACCCTTCCTCCTGCCCTCTCCTTTACATGAGAACTGTTTTTTTTCCCCTTTACACTTATGTGTCTTTATGTATTGGCAAGCAAGCTGTAGAAAACAGTTCTAGAGTGACTGTGCTTCAAGGAGCACTTCAGTTAGGACTCAAACTTGCTGCCTAACTGAGACGTTAAACTAAAATTCAGCACTGATCAACTTATTCTGTTCAAAACATAATTCTTTGGCTTTTTAAAATTTGAGTAAGGTTTAAAGGAAAATGAGCCCTTGACACATGATTCATTACACTGTGCTGTTTTATATGCTTCATGTAGTAGCCGTATACATTTGAAGCTGTGGTCCCCATAAATCACATTTATCGTACACCTTAATCTGCCTCACCTATACTCTGCCACATATCCACCTCTGCCAAAGCTACTAACATTCCAAACTACAGAGTATCTTACACATCATTTTAAGAGTATTGTATTAGTCTGTGCAAGAGGGGTATTTTCAGTCAGTTTAAGGTGAGATATCTTGATCCAGTATGACTAAAAGTGATTTCCTTATTATTAGCTTAAAATCCCTTTTTTTTGGTAATAGGATAAGGCTTTTCTTTCTGCCCTGGTAGAATACTAAGTATTTGACGAGTGCTTGCATTTTGTAACAATATATTCAAAAAAATTATTTTTTATATGTCTGAAAGGTCTTAACTCCTCTGAAGCCTGTATAGTTGAATCATAGTAATTGAAGCATCTATCTTTACAGTGGGAGGCTATGAAAAAGTATCAGTGACATTCTATTTTAAAATACTCTAATCCTCTCAATCATTTCTACAGGAGTTATGTAAAAGGTGTCGCATATGTAGAATTTTAAATGGGGTAATATGAATGTTTTCATGATGGGCTTGCATGGGCTGATATGTATCACTTCCTTACTACTGCATATGAGCAACGATTCATGTCACTTAAATGCTTTCACCAGATTCATACAATGTACATTTCAAACCCTTAGATATCCTTTTTATGTCATACACATGCCGAGACTTTTGTGTTATAAATCAAAATGTTCACTGTGAGGGGAGGGACTTCTTAAATGTACTTGGATCAAGGGTGGCCAATCCTTGCCCAGGTGACGGATTTATTAACAACTTGCCACTAGTCTGAGGGCCACATCCAGTTTCTGGAGCAGATGGCTGTCTGTTTTATCTTTAAATCCAAAGGAGAAGTGCAAAGTAGACAGTACATATTGGCATATGATGCTCCACCTTGATGTTGACACTACTTGCCTGAAGGTGGAGTGTTTCCTGTTGGTACATGTAGTTTCTGCATGCCACAGATCCATATGAAGTGTGTGTGGGGGGGGGGGGGTTGGGGGGTGGAAGGTGGAGAGGATTGGCACCTTCTTACTCAACAGATCTGATCCTTTTATATGTCATCTACAAAATTTAGTAATAAGTGTGTTGGGTTTGTAGTGCTAAGATTGAACTGGATTCTATTTGTCCTTCTTTTGAACACTAATTACAAAATTCCAGTCACCTATGCTACTGAAAGCAATAAACATATGCAGGGCTGTCTTTAGGATTTATGGGGCCCTATGCAGTATTATTAAACTGGTACCCCTGTGCCCGACGGCAGCCCAGGCTCGCATGTGTATAAGGCTGGTCTTTTGAAGGATTTATTTAAAAAACTGTCTGACTATCCAAGCATTTAAGGCTAAAGATGAATAATCGGATTGTGCATCTAAAAATCTATGCAAGGATTTTTTAGAGATGTGATTTTATAATCTTCAGCAACACACTGACATTTTTAAAGCAAATTTTAACATGTTCTGAGTAAATATTACAGTGATGCACAACTGTTTTTGTCAGTAAATTCAGAAACTGACAGTATATACCTGGGGGTTGGCAAATGCCTGTTAAATGGCTTCATTACCGCTTGAATGGCTCTTTAACAGTTTTAATGTTGTGCTGATAGGGCTGGTGGTCTGGGAGTCTTTTTCACTTTTAAGTACTAGATCGGCTTCAGTGGAAGACTGACCAGGCTGCAGCAGCCAGGTGTGGTGGGAGCCTGCAGGAGGGGTAGAACAGGGATAGGAAGAGGTGGAACGATGGGCACTAAGACCCAGAGGTGCCCCAAAGTTTTGGGTGCGTATGCCTAAGGATGGCCCTGAACATATGCAGGTGTCATAAAGGGTCTTTTCTGGTCTGCAGCACACTTTATTGGGGATAGAGGAGAAGGAAAGAATCCAGCTTGAGTCTCAGATTCCCAGATCAGTTTGCATGGCTAGCTATTAGAAAACTACCTCTTGCAAACCAGGGATGTTTGGGTATGGCTACACTGGCACTTTACAGCACTGCAACTTTGGCGCTCAGGGGTGTGAAAAAACACCCCCCTGAGCGCTGCAAGATACAGCACTGTAAAGCCTCAGTGTAATCAGGGCGGCAGCGCTGGGATCACGGCTCCCAGCGCTGCACGCTACACCCATAGAGGATGTGGTTTACATGCAGCACTGGGAGAGCTCTCTCCCAGTGCTGCCACTCCGACCACACTCACACTTCAAAAAATTCCAAGTGTAGCCATACCCCTTGATAACATCCTTTAAGGAAGCCAAATGTGGAAGCCCATGCCATTTTTAGTCACTTTTTGGAGCGGAAGTGCGCTTTTAGATGAGAGCAGCACCACTGCTTGAGCTGCACTTGGGCCAACAGCTGCATCATAGCTGCTTTGACATAAGGAATTTTAAGACATTTAAAGGGGAAAAATGCTAATCACCAGCTGGCTCGGCTGAAGTGAGTGTGAGATGTAGGTGCTTGATGCCTCTGGAAATCAGACTCTTAATTTCTTATTAAGCTCCTCTACTTCTCCCTTTTTAAAGTGATTTATAAAAACTGAAGTTCTGTGGGTCTTATGGGGTATATACATATAAACTGCAAGAAATGATGCACGTGTATATTAAACTTGATGCACCAAGTTAAATTGAGAAAAGTGGGAGCCTGTCCTACCATGCAATAAATGGATATATGCATGCAGCAAAACTGCCATGTATGGAATTAACTAGGCTTTGCTTTGTTTTTAGTGATGATGGCCAAAGAGAAGCCACCAATAACTGTAGTCGGAGATGTTGGGGGAAGAATCGCCATCATTGTGGTACGAGACTGAAAGAGCAGTGGGGCGGGATCTTTTTCTCTATCCCATCTCTAAATATGTATACCTCTATGTAGCTGGGATTTCTGTTCTGGAGTAGAAATGACACAACATCATTCAAGTTCTGACACGATATTCACATTCCATCCTCTCCAACTCTCTCCAGCTTTCCTGTGTATCTAAATAGGAAAGATAGACAAACCCTGTTAATATCCAGTGTTCAGCCCTGTGTCCAAAATGTGAGGCTGTGGGCCCTCAAATTTTCCTGCCTAGTTACGCCAGAACCCAAAGATGAATACCTCCAAATGGAATTCACTTGCTGCTGGTCTCCATTTACCCTGCTGAACTGTTGAGATGAGTGGCGTGGAGTTTTGGTATCATTGAGAGGATGGATAGTCTTCTCCTTTAGATACTAGACTGAAAGTGCAAGACCCTTCTGGGTTCTAGTCCCAGTGCTGCCACAGAAGTCCTGTGTGACCTTGAGTAAGTCAGAATCTCAGTGCCTCACATTTCCCTTTCATTAAAATGGGACTCCTTCTATACCTCACATTGGAGCTGAGATTTAAGTCATTGTGTGAGAGGCACTCGGATACTACAGTGGTGAGAGCTATAAAAAAAATCTGCAAATAAATAAAATTACATTAATTATCAGAGCTGATGTATTCTGCTTGGGTGTATAAAGGACCTTCACCAGTGGTCAAGGTAGACACTAACTTCCTCAAATACATACAGACTCTGCTGCTATAGCTATGAAGAGATCAAAGTCTGTCTTCTTTCAGGTGATAACTTCCTGGTTCTGACTGTGGGGTTTGTGTTTCTCTTAGGATGATATTATTGATGATGTGGAAAGCTTTGTAGCAGCTGCAGAAATCCTGAAAGAGCGTGGTGCTTACAAGATTTTTGTGATGGCCACTCATGGACTCTTATCTGCAGATGCTCCCCGTCTAATTGAGGAATCTGCAGTCGATGAGGTATGTCACTGCTGCTTGTCTTGTGGAGATGGGAAAAGGTTGGATGGTGGCCACATGAGTTCACGCACTAGCTTTTTGCCTCCAGACAGCAAGGTTCCAGATCACAGTTGTAAAATGACTTTCATCACAGACTGTTACCTAGTAAAAATTGTATCACAAAACCAACCAACATACAGTTTAGCATGCAATTAACGTTACCTATTCTGACTGAGAGTGGGTTTGGGATGATTTTTCAAAGCTTCATTTGGGATAAGTTTAGCTTCTGCTTGCACTGAATAGTTTTTACCTGAGACTAGTGTTCATTTTTTCATGAGTGAAACAATTAATCAAATTTACATATATTTGAGAGGAAACTAAAGCTGGTCTTTGCCAGATGACAAGAAAGATCCAAGAGTGAGAGTAATGGGGACATTAAATAAGGCTTCTAATATAGTTGTCAGAAATGGGTTGTTATCCATTTTTTAGAAGATGAGAATGGAAGAATCTCATTTAGCTCAAAGGCATATGGCCCCTTAAGAGTCTGTCCTCTATGTAGATTTCCCATCTACATATAAATTTACTAATACCTATCTGGATGGAGGGTCTAAAGCACAGCCACCATTGGAAATTATGCTGAGTTGCCTTAATAAGGAGCCTTTGGGACCAGACACTCTGGGAGAGAAACTCTGTTTAGGGGACAGTCCCCTTCTGAATTTTATGGCATTTGTTTTAATAGCCACGCTTCTCCAAAGGGCAGACTTCACCTATTTTATTGGTACAGTGAGTCTGCATCCTTTGCTATCTTCTAGCAAGACCATTCACATGGATGCTTCTCCATCACATCCCATGTGCATGTGTTTGCTTTCCTGTGATATTTATTTTACTTTTCTCTGCCTCACCTGTCCGCCCATGGACTTTGTGGGGTATTATTGAATCAAGCCATCAAATATTCCACCCTCAGTGGTCAAGCGCCTATGAAGTACTCAGACTTGCTAGTCCACGTGGAGGAACTTCATGCAGAGCATCACTGATGTTGGCCCTTTCTTCAAATGATCAGCCTTGGAAAATCTGTCATTTCAATCATATAATATTAGTGATATTTACACCTACCCCAAATCCTCTGACTACCCAGAGAAACGTCAGATACAACTGATTTTCAGAGTTTTATTCTTAGGTAGCCATTAAATCTGAACTGATGTGTTGGTGGCACTCTCTGTCTCTCTGCAGGTGGTGGTGACCAACACAGTTCCACATGAAGTTCAGAAGCTGCAGTGCCCCAAGATAAAGACTGTGGATATCAGTTTGATCCTCTCTGAAGCCATCCGAAGAATCCACAATGGGGAGTCCATGGCTTATCTCTTCCGCAACATCACCGTGGATGACTAGATTGCAATGTTGCCCTTGTCCTGGGTTTCCTGAAGAGATGGGAGAAGGAAACGTGCATGAAAACGCAATGCCATAAATTATAGACACAACACAACTGTTTCTTCTGCTAGGGGGAGGGTGTAGGATGTTTAAGGACTGAAGCCATGAGATTGAATAGCAAAAGTAAAATTGAACAGCCCTGATACCTGCAGCCTCTTCTGTTCACCTTGCAGGAAGGATTACATTTTAGTTCTGATCAGGAAATAGAGAGGTTTTGAATTGTAAGTAAAAGTTGCCTGAAAGCTATTTAGTGTCTGCTTCTCGCCCTTTAAAACAAAGCTGTAGTCTCATGAGAGGGGGAATCTGGAAGTCTTGTTGCTACACATGGACTGATGAAGTAAAGATGGTCATGCTATTTCTAGTTTATGGATTGACTATAGAATACAGAAGGGAACACTTCATTTAAGCTGTCTGGGCAGGTAGGGTGCTGCCTGTAGTGTTGATGTGCAGAAAACCCCCGTGCCAACTTTTGTAACCTTTTCTAATTTCATTTATTCAGCATAGGTTTATTTTTATGAAATTATTGGCTGTAAGTATATTCAACAGTGGCAGCCTAGAATGACCCAGTGGCAGTTAAATCCTTAAATTAGATTTGTCGGTGTTTATAACAACTTAAATATATTTATCTTAGCAGGAGTGGGAACATAGTAGTAGAATATGTCAACCTTTATCTCTCGAGCCTTGGATTCTTGTCACAACTCCGTGGCAAGTAATGTGAGTTTGATCCCTTTTGGAACACTTGTCTACATTGTCTAAATTAAGCACAATTTGTGATTTTTGACTGTTGGCTCAGAAGTTGCCTAGGTTTGATATATCCTGGCAGAATTATATGGGGAAACTTTGCACATCTGCCTCAGAGATGGCTATACTTTCTGAAACTCTAATGATCAAGCAGCTAAAAAGCATAGGATGTTTATTTTGGACCTTTTCCCTGTGGACAGCTGCCATTTTGGTCTGTTGTTGTAAATAGGTTAAATACATTGACGGGGCAGCCCTGTAAAGTAAAGAAAATGTAGATGCTTTAAACCTGTTTTCTGAAACACCCATTGAATTCCTGCCTCTAGACAGAGAGGCCTTGTTGCTTGCTCCTTTTACAAGTGACACTCAACCTTGGCTCTTGGCAAGGAGTATATGGCTGGGAAAGCAATCCTAGTTAATTGTGATGAGTTTTGCTGGGCTATAATAAGATCCAAGGGCATATTTCAAAAACATCTGCCATGTAGGAGGATAGGTCAATATGCATGCCACCAAAACCTAGACTATTTTCAACTTGACTCTGTGATCAGTAATTTGAGGCTATTGCTTGGGAGAGGACAATGCAGATTGGTTGCTTTGTCAAGCTGGGGTTTGTTTAAAGTATTACTTGCCCTTCAACTTCTACCTACATATTTCAGTCCCAATTCAATGTACAACAAATTCTAAAAGTGTCAGAGCATGTTTGTGCTGGGAGTCTAGGAAGAACCTTGAATGTTCAGCAAACAAAAGGTCTTCAGTAGAGTGAAGTGCATGTTATAGAACTAGCTTTCTATCTCATAGCCACTGAGCATGTATGGAATATGTGTTCAGGAGCACCTTGCCTTCTCCTTGGAATCCAGCTGCTGATCTGTACCTCCAGACTGAATCTTCTTGTAAGCAATATACGGGACTGTTCTTAATTTAGTGACTTTGTTCACTAAGTATTAGAAAAAGTCACAGCTGTACTCCATTACCGTGACTTTATGTATGTGGCTCCTCAGGGCTGCTAACAGTTATATTTTAACAGGGTACCATACTTTAAGTATTACTGAAGGGACTGACTGACAAGCATGTATGTGAAGAAATCATAAATACTCATGTCCTGTTCTTAGTTAGTGCTAGGCTACAACTGTTCCTCATGATAGCCAGTTTTACAAACATGAAAACATCCTCTTCTCGTATCCCCTTTTAATTGCTTTAAGATAGACCCTACCCTGGGTGAAGTGGCCCAGTTCATTAGTCGGCTGCCCTCTCACCTCAGTTTTGTCTCTGTTCAAATCTTATGGGACACAAGTCAGAATGAATTTGGTTGGGCCATAGTCATAAATCAGTCACATCATAAAATCCCAACCAGTTTGGCCCAATTGGCAGCCTGTGCTAACAAGGCCCAGAACTGCAATATGAGAGATTGCAAATGAGGGTGAAAATGCATCAGAAGAGCTGTGTGGAAGCTTGCAGTGCATCTGCCTGAACTATAGCTGGCTTGGCATTGAACTTAATTGAGTCTTCCTTTTTTTTTTTTTTCCCCCCCCCCCCCTTAATTTCATGGAATCCAGCCCTGGTGGCTGCCATCATTGCAGGATGTGCTGTCAGGTTTTTTTAGATGAAGGCCTCTGCCTTATGAAAGACTTGATTATCATTATGTCTTTGCCAGTTATCAGAGTAGAGGTTTAGGGGGCCTTGTAGGATTTAGTTTCTTATAGCAGTGGTGCCATTCAGAAAGTCTTGGTCTATCTGACCATGTCATCTTTATTCTCATCCCATCTCCCATTTCCTGTGTTCTCCCTCTAACTCAATCCTGATATGAAAAAGCAATAAATTTAGATTTCTTGTTTTGGTTTTAAACTTCTGAAAATTTAAATGTTCTATTCTTGTAAAACAGAAAAGTGGCATATTCTTTTCTCAACCCACCATCTGCTACCTTTCACAGAAGTTATCTTGGCTGAGAGTGCCTGACTGGGGAGAGGGGTTAATGCTACATGATGGCGTTACTTTGAGAGTTGATTTTAAGGTGAAGGAGGTGGTGGTGGGGCAGGGGGATGGGGAGTTCTCGTTTGTTTTGTTTGTTTGATCACTCAGGTTCTAAACAGTCTTCCCAAGATTCTCGGAATATTTTACTTTCGAGAATTATTTAGCAGCATGTATAAAATATATGCATTTATGTTCCCCTCCTACATTTTACCACGTTGACATGGCTTTTTACTTCAGGATGTCGTGGAATTCCTAGAAGTCCATTTAGTAATGAGTTTAGCATCCACTTTCTGAAACCACTCTCAACTGAGGCCATAGGAAAAGTGAGGCCTTCACGTTCTTGTTTGATATCTCAAAAAATGGAGAGAAGCTCAGTTTAAATTGCACAGTAGTGGAGAGGAAGCAATTTAAACTGAGCTTTCGTTATCTCCCAAATTCAAACTTTCAAAATGGTCTTGATGGCTTATAAATGTCTGCTTTCTTCACATGGCTTAAATCTCCATTAGGGTTGTAGTTTGATAATCTTTAACGAAGAAAAGCCTTTCCAAATTGAATCTCTCAATGTGCACGTTGCTTTAGAACTATACTTATGTCTTTGCAGTCTGCACTGAAGTGAGTAAAAGACACAGGAGAAGGTAATGAAAGCCCTGGGGCATCTCTTTCTTGCAGATGTATTTATGTTCATGCATTTTTCCTGTCCGGGGCAGAGTGAAAACAGCTGTGTGGTTGGCATATGTGTGTAGAGTTCGTTAAATCTACATGATCTAGATTACGCTGTTAGCTAATTTCTTTGGAAAAAGTGACATGAGCACTCATGCCTGTGTCTGTTAGAAAGCTGTAGAGAAATTCCCAGAGTGGATGCTAATAAACTATACATTTTCAACTGAGCGCTTCTCTGAAATTTATTGCAAAAAGCACTCCAATGGCCCAGATACAAGCCTGCTGAGTATGCATAGTATCACTATTTGCATTGGTTCCATTGCACCGTTCTTTGTCCTTTAGCTCTGTGACACACGAAGCTTATGATCACCACAAGGATTTGTTGCCTATGATATTATAATGCCATTAGAGCTCCTTTGAGCTAAGGCACATCATAGTGCAGAGCAATAGGGGACAAATTCTTACAAAGCAAAACATTCAGTAACAGATCAAATTCAGTAAGACCATAGCATATATATATCCTTTACTCAATTTCATGGTCACAGCTGTCTACTCCTCTACAGGGTCAAAGTCCAGCTAACTTATTTTAAGTCTATAGGGTGGAAAATATTTTTTACATCTTTTTGTGCCTTTGCAAAGAACTGTACTGCCCTCCTTGAAGATGGTGCCTGTATTAAGTCATCTGTGCTAGCAGGTGTAATGCCTGTCAAATGACTGAGAATTTATTTCGGTCATGGCTTTTCTTCTTGATCCTAGAGCAAGGAATCCTGCCTGGGGTTTGAGTCTCCAACCAATCAAACTTCTTAATGTTTATGCTGGATGAGCTGCCGGACATGAAAACGGGCTTCTGCTATAGTGACAACAGCATTAGTAGAGACAGTTGCAGTTAAGAGTTTGTCGTCTTCCTTGCTTCTGACAAAAGGTGCTAATTTTAATCTCTACATACACCCATGCAGATCAGCCAGGCTGAGTCATGTGGGCACGATTCTGAACCCTTTGCTTGCACTGAGTAGGGTCCCTTTGACTTGAACGGGGCCATTCAAAAGGTCAGTATACATAATGGATTGCAGAGCAGGGCTCTTTAATGGTACAGCAGCATGGTACGCAGAAACCCGCGGCAGCAAGTCTGAGCCTAGGGCAATGCACTCAGGCTCCCGTTAAAAATCGCTGTATAGACACATGGGCTCTGAGGAGCATCACATGAGCTGGAGTCTGTAGACCCATCTCTGAGACTTGCTTGCTGTAGATTCACACTTTGGCTGGCTGTGCAGTAACTCACCAGGTAGACAAGTCCTAAGAGTTATTTACCCCAGGGACTAAATGACACTTAAACTTCAATACAGACATTATGTAATGCAAAGGGCCCTGGGTAGCTTCTTTGCACTAGGTTAAACTTCACTCTGATGTTGACAATCACTGCTGCAGCTTTATTTTGATTTCATTCATAGTAATAAGCCTTTCCTGTACTTGCATGTCTATTGGAAAGGTGTGTGGCTTTGAGTCATTTCCATAAATATGTGCAGGAAAAAAGAACTCGTTAGGGCGAATGTATGTAATTTATACTATATGATGCTAAGGCTTGTGTAACCTCCCCAAAGGCCTCGTGCTGTAGAGCTATAGGTTAAGCTGATACGGCATGATCCTGCATTTGTTAGTATACCTGGGTTAGGAGCCTTAAACCTTTTCCGGTTTTAAACGGGGAGGGGGGAGTCTGTATTTTCTTTTCAACAAGATTTGGCTACTGCTCTCTTCCACTAATGGTCGTCCTTGAGAACTTCCAGTTCAGTGACTAAGCAAATACCAAGACCATGGAGGGGAAGAGGGAAGGATCTCACTGCAGTAATTCTCCCTCTTATAAAAGAGGCTTTGTTTAAATTAGTGCAGTTTGTCTCCCCAGCCATCTCTGCAGTATGTGGAAGTGGTGAGCCTGAAACTTCAGGAGAGGAAACTCGGCTTATTTTAATTTTTATTAAGGCATGGCAACAGTGATGTCTAGAACAGAGTCAGATATTTGAGAAGGTGATGGAAGCAGTATTTTATCTCCACAGGCTCTGTGCATGGTCCCTGAGCACCTGTTTGTGCTAAAATTGCCATGATAAATGACAGTTTCAGAGGGGTAGCCGTGTTAGTCAGTATCAGCAAAAACAACAAGGAGTCTTTGTGGCATCTTAGAGACTAACAAATTTATTTGGGTACAAGCTTTTGTGGACTAAAACTCACTCCATCAGATGCATGGGTTTTAGCCTACAAAAGTTTGTCCAAATTTCTTAAAAATGAGTGATATTGATGCTCAAACTGTAGTCAGTAAGCTACAGAATTAATGCCCTCTTCAGAGAGAGGTACTTATTTCTATAAACTGCACCAAGAGGCCCCAATCAGGAGTCATGGTTTTGTGGTGTTAGGACAGCCTCTTTACGGTGTCTAATGTTCTTATAATCTTGGTTAATGACAAGATGCCACAAGTGCATGAAACAAATGGCAGTGGGTGGGGTACTGGAGGATGAGGCAACAATGTGAGCATGACCAGCTGTTCCTGCAATGCAGCTCTTTGCCTGCCTAGCCACCAAATGGCACTAAGGAGACTTTGCTGTGCCTGCAGATCTACTGCAGGGAGGATGTGCAGAAAAAACACCACCATAGGGCTTAGGGATGTGATTTATACTGAATGGTACCTTGTGCTAAGACACAAGCAAGTGGCAGAAGACTCAAGTCAATCGCATCTTCTGAGTGCTTGTTCCGGGCAGGTTGGCTTCCATCTTAGGAAGAGGACTTGGTGTTGGATGACTGGAAAGTTTTCTACAAACAGCAATGCCTAAAAAACACCTTCTAATGAAAAGTGATGGTATACGTATCGTGAACTATCCTTTCAATCTGCCCAGGGAGATCTGCTTGGGGAACTTTTTCTAACCAAAAACCCTGAGTTACTGCTATTTTAATCACTGCTATTTTAATCACTGCATATTATATGTTATATAGTCCCTGCCCTAAAGCATTTTATTTTTTACTTCTGTAAAACAGGTTAAAACGAGAAGGCTCATCCTGAGGTTTAGGGCCCTGCGCTAAGACTTGTGACCTTGGGCAAGACACTAAATCTCTCACTAAATGAGGATTTCCTTACCTGTGACTGCTGTGAGAACTAGTTCATTAACATTAGGGTGGTGCTCAGATACTATCGTGACTGGGGCCATCGACCCACTGTGACAGTGAAATTCAGATCAAACATTTGAACCTAGCAAAATCTCGGTTGTAGGGGTAGGAGAAGATATGTCCAGATGGCAGTTTTTGGCTCAGTCTGTTATAAACCTGCCCATGAGTTTGGTGAGAATAACACCTGCCCCTCACACACACACTCTACATTAAATTTCAGTTTGTGCTCAAGCACTTCTGCACTGAGGACTATGTGAAGTTGGTTTGCTGGTTTTTTAAATATCCTTAATATAGTCCCATTTGTAGAAAAGAGATTCATTTCCCCTTCTTGTCTGCAACCTCTCTGTGCTATGGATGACCAGTCTTGTTATAAGAACAGAAAACACTGAAGCCTCCTCTGTATCCCCTGTTCCCTCTGTCTTGGGAGGGCTGCAAGCAAGCAGCTGTCAGAACTCAACATTACTCTACAATGGATGTTCATAAGTGGGGGTAAGTGCTTTCCTTCACTGAGTATAGACCTCACCTCCATTTCATGTGGTGTGCTGACATCTGCTGGATGTTGAGGCTCAGTCCTGATAAAACCACTGGCAGACTGTTTTAATGTATTGAAAGTAATAACCCAGCTGGGATCTATCTTGGCCTGGAGGGCCTTGATACAATATGGAAATGAGATTTAAAGAGCACTTCATGTAATACCTTTATGAGAGGAGTTACTTAAGCTAGAACCTGGCTGGCTCCTCACATGTGCGGTAGGGCCAGAATGTTTGGTTTGCATTCATTCCGTAATACTCCATGTGAGTGAGGCTGGCATCTGTGCATCTTTCATTCGATGTTGAAGCTAACGGGTTCTAGTCTTGGGGGGAAAACTGAAAATGGAAGCTCCTTTCCTATCAATGTTTATGGCCCTAGCTCTGTTAATCCATGTGTGCACAGAATAACTGTTCCCTGCCATGGGCCTGGGTGGAGCGGATATAAAAACATACATCCTATCACAACTCTCCCCTCAGCTTTGCTCTTACCTAGCAACCAGAAGGGATGACGACTCATGGAAGACTGTCGTAAGGTTAAAATGACAAGTGGGATTGGAGCCAGGAAAATAGTTGGAATGTCTCTGAAAATATTTTCCCCCATCACGTTACTGAATGCATCATTTTCACTACCCAGGAGAACGGTCCTTCTGGAAGAAACTGAACTACATTGTCCAGCCTTACGTGGGAAGGGCCTGAGCCAAAGTTCATGGAAGTCAATAGTAAAAATTTAGTTGACTTCAAGTGGTATAGGGTCAGGCCTCTACCCTTGGAAGGTTCCCATCCACGGGAATAACTGTCATGCTGGAGAAAGTTGTGCTGGGGTTACAAGCACAGGAACACTACCACTGACTGAGTTTTGGGAGCATTATCCTAAAACTAGTGCCAAGTTATAGCTGGTTCAGAACAATACGGTAAGTCCTCACAGTGCCCAGCGGGGAGGCCATGGCTTATCTCATAAGAGTAATCGATTAACATCACTGTCCTGGCCAAATTCTAATTTGATGATTTCAATGTTTACCTAAACAAACATCCTGTGCTTTCAAATGGATACAGTTACAGCATTTACTTCCTGTCCTAAATTGATCTGCACTGCTAGACAGCTGCTGTGTTCCAGTGCAGAACTGACTGTATTGCGGCAGTGGATGAAGTGATATTTTTACCAGTGTAGAAAATACTTTTAGACAAAATACCCAAGTTAGGAGGGATACTGAGGTGATGCTGTGAATCCTATATGCCTGTCATCATGGAGAAACTGTCAAAGCATATTTTCTGATAATACAGGCTATTCTTCACTCAGCACAAAATTATTGTGGGACTCCTTGCCACAGGATCTCATAATGCCAAGAGATCAGTAATATTCAAAAAAGGACTAGGCATTTATGTGGTATGCAGGCCTAGTTACAATATTAAAAAACAAACAAAAACCACCAGGATGTTTAAAGAAGCGGGGAGGGATAGCTCAGTGATTTGAACATTGGCCTGCTAAACCCAGGATTGTGAGTTCAATCCTTGAGGGGGCCACTTAGGGAGCTGGGGCAAAAATTGGTATATCTCCAGTTATTACCTAGAACATATAAACACTTAAATTTTGGGTCATAACCCAGCCTCTTGGGGATTAAGAAGAAACTTTCCCTGAGGGAAGTGTTAACCCCTAAGAGTAGGGCTATTTCCTGCGACACAGCTGCTACTGCCCCCTGTTGGAGACAGTGTGTTGGCCTAGATCTGGGGTTCTCAACCTTTTTCTTTCTGAGCCCCCCCCCCCCCCCCACCATGCTATAAAAACTGCACAGCCCACATGTGCCACAGTATCTGGTTTTCTGCATATAAAAGCCAGGGCTAGTGTTAAGGGCTAGCAACCAGGGCAACTGCCTCGGACCCAATGCTACAGAGGCCCCCCACAAAGCTACATTGCTCAGGCTTTGGCTTCAGACCCAGATGATGGGGCTCAGGGTCCTGGGCTTCAGCCCCATATGGTGAGGCTTCAGCTTTCTACCCTGGGCCCTAGCAGTCTAATGCTGACCCAGCTTGGTGGCCCCGGACCACAGTTGCCAACTTTGACAGTAAGCCAAAAATCAAGCTAATCCCATTTCAAAACAAGGGCGAAACAAGCTAATCTTTAAGAACCCTAACACTCTATGTGACTAGATTCCCTTGGTGTGCAGTCTGGGACATAGTGGGACTGCTGTGCACCTCAAATCTCTCCCCTGCTTGCCCCCCTGGCCCCTGCTTGCCGGGAGCTGATCACAAAAAAAGCCAAGTTAAACAAGCTATAAGCCAAAAACTAGCCAACAAGCAACTCACAAGCCAATTAAGCCAAAAAACAAGCCCAATTTTTGCCTTTTTTTCCCCACAGGTTTGGCATCTTCCCTGGGCCTCGGGTTGAGAACCACTAGCCTAGGTGAACTACTGGTCTGACCCAGTCTGGCAATTCCAATTTTAAACAAGGTTTTCATTAATTGGATTTACATTTGCAGAATGTAACTGCTGCACCTGAGAAACATGCACCAACCTTTGAGTTTGATCAAATTAGCTGATGGTGAGTTATATGATTATCCCCGCACCCACCCCCATGCTTAGTTTTTAAAATAGCACACTTTAGGGAGGAAGGGATGGTCTAGTGGTTAATGCACTGAACCAGGAGGCAGGAGACGGATTTTGTGACCTTGGGGTAGTCACTAACTTCATCTCTTTCCCTCTGTTCTCAGTCTTATGCTGATATTTTGTATCCCTTTCCCACACCTTCTGTCTCTTGTCTAATTAGACCATAAACTCTTTGAGTCTGAGACGCTCTCGTGTTTGTACTGTGCCTAGCACAGTGCAGTTGGGCTCAGTGCAAAATAATAAAAATATTTTAAACGTATATTTGTGCTTGTATACGAATAATCCTGGCTTATTGACACACCAAGTATTTCTAGAATGTATTTTATTTTTCACTCCTTATGCTCTTTGTTTACTTCTTGCATTTCCCTCCATGTGGGTAATAAGCTGCTGCAGTCACTATAGTCGGATTCTCAGTGCTGCAAGGTCTGGGTTGCAAATTGTGTTTTACTGAGTAACAAGTAGCTTCCATTAATTTGGGAGGGGGGCGGAAAATCAGCAGACCAAATTTCTGTTGGTCTTAGGTTGTGTGAATTTGTCACAGAAACTGAACGTTGAGCCACCTATGAATTTACTTTTTAAGGCTAGTTCCTTGAGTTTTTTCTTTTTGCAAGCTCACACCGAGCCCTCTGTGCCGTTTAGAAGGCAGTTCGTATTCAAGAGTCAGTATGGAGGAGCAGTTCAGTTCTGTGGGTAAAGTCTGACATGCTCAGCAATTTCAGGCTAAGGTCACCCTTCACACCAGCCTGCTGCGCTGTCCCTAAAATGAGGCGAGGCTGATAAGTTTTACTGAAGGGTGGCCTTGCAGCTAAACCAGCTAGGGCCCGGCCTCCTGCAGCCCCAGCTAGCCCACTCCCGTAGGTGCTGGAACTGGCTTGAAGTGATTTCCCTCATCAGCAGGCTTTACAGTTTGGTTTAATGGTTCTCAGCACCCCCACTGTACAAATTGCTCCAGTGCCCCTGCCTGCTGCTCCAGAGCCTCTCCACCGTCTACCCAGTGCCCCTTCTGTCCTCCGCAGCCAGGGCCCCTTCATCCCAGCTCAGCAGCCAGGCTGCCTGCCCATCACTCCAACCCCCAGCCAGCCCCTTCCCCAGATTAACTCCCTCTCTCCCCACGTGTTTCTGGAGGCAGGGAGAGGCAAAGGCCCACTGCAACCCGCAGCCCTAGCCCTTCAGATCCGGCCAGGAGGGGGGCCACGAGCCAGCCCTTCTCCCTGCCTTTCACAGCCGCTTCAGTTCAGCCTTGGAAGGGTGGGGGACTACTTCCCTAGGCGCAATGAGCCACAGAACGTATAGGGGGCGCTTCGGTCCTGCCTAGCAACTCCAGACGCTACACTGTAGCTATCAGAACCCGCTGATGTAAACAAAGGCACATGGGCAGCCGCTGTGGCCAATCCGGCGGTGGAGCGGTGTGTTCTGTAGCCAATGAAAGGGCGAAAGGGGCGGGTCCGAGGCAAAGGGATTGGCGTGTCCCAGTGGAGATGGCTCTGCTGGGCTGCCAGCAGCATGGTCCCTGCTTCTGCCCATAGTCAGGCATGGCAGCGACAGGTGTCTGAGACAGGGGCATTAGTCCAGGAGGGAGGGAGGGGGCGGGGGGCAAGAGGATCAGGCCTAGACAGGTCGAGGGAAATTTAAGTCAATAAATAAATAACTTTAAAAAGGCTGGGGAAAATCCCTGGAAGGAAAATTCCCCGGGAAATTGCTATTTGATGGAGTGTGCAGCTGAGCTGGGCTTGTGGGAAGAAGATCGAGCAGCCTGGATTGATTTTAACTGTTTCTTTAATAACTCACAAGGCGAAGAAGAGAAACGTATTTGAGCCCATGGGCTCAAGTCCTTAGCTCTATTTGGGAGAGGGGGGAGAATAACTTTATATTTGAATGAGAAGCTAACGGCATCAGATACCAGGCAGGAGTTAAAGTTGGGGGGCAATGACTCTGATCAGCTTGTTGGAATTGGCTGACCTCTCCATAGGGACACCAGAGATCGGGGTGGTCAATTTTAATGCCCTCCACGCTTTGCTCCATGCCATCATTAAACAACTCAACTTGCAGGATGTCAAAGCCGAGATGCATGATGAGAAACCTAAGCCCCCGGAACCTGCGCCTTTGGAGGAGAATGAGAGGAAGGGCAAGCGCGATGAGTCGGAAGACTTATCCTATGCTGACTTAGAGAAGAAGGTCATTGGGGTGGCCGCTCAGGTGCATGGCGTGGAGGCCAAAGTGGTTGGAGTGGCAGCTCAGGTGGATGGAGTGGAGGCTCAGGTGCATGGGGTGAAATCTCAGGTCCATGGAATAGGAGAACAGGTTCAAGGGCTTGAGAAGCAAATGGCTGCCCTGGAAAAATTGCCTTCTGGGACAGACTTGCTGGAACGGACCAAGAGCGGCTCTCCGAATGGCTCTGCTGTGGCCGACATGTGGCAAATGATGCAGATGAAGAAAAAGATAGAAGCTAATGAGACTGGCATCTCCAAGGTAAATCTTTCCATTCCTTAAGTTGTGAGGAGGCAACATGTCCAGTGACGAGAGCCCAGATCTGAGAATCAGCAAATATGTGCTATAGCCTTGCCTCTGCTACTGACTTGCTGTTCAACTTTGAGCAAGTCACTCACTTTAACCCGTTGTGCCTCAGTTTCCCCACCTAGAAAATGGAGTTAATCTCCACCCTTATAAAGGGTCCTGAGCCTGTTGGAAGAATAGTAGTAGATAATTGCTCTGTTTTAAGTTCCTTATATAGCACTGATTACCAGATCTGTGTTCTGTATTAGTTCTTGGGGGTATTATTTTATTTATTTTATAGTTTGATTAAAAATAATTTCCAGTAGTAAGCAACAAGACTCCAAATTTGTGCAAAATGATGGTAAGTTAGGGTCTAAAGTGAAGGACATTGAGAGGTTTGTGGATGTATGAAAGACACTTGGAAATCATGACCTGAAGAAGAGCTCACGTAACCAGAAAGCTTCTTTTTCACCAACAGATGTTGGGCCAAGAAAAGATATTACCTCTCCCACCTTGTCTCTCATGTAGAAATCAATCATTTTTAAGACTCTCACTGTGTTAGGGTTGGAGCTAAACGATAAGAAAGGAAATATTTTCTGAATCCTCAGGGCCAGCCTCCAATTATCTTTTACATGCTTCGTCCAGTGTTATTTACGTTGCATGTTGTTATGAGGGTTGTGATCTGGCATGTATTGTCAATGCTGGATAACAGGGAAAACCATGATCAGGTGTTACACAGTTCTTATTACAGCTGGGACTTGTTGCATGAATTTTACAAGAGCATCTCTGCACTGATTCTTCTAAAGTTGCAAGGGGAATAAAGTTCTGATTGCTGCTACCCATTTAATTAAAGTGCTGGATGGGGACAATCAGGGAGTTGCTCATTTAACATGCGCCATAGTTTTAACAAAGGGTGTATTCTTGTTTTCGTTCATCTTATCATCAGTCTAGGGAACGTGTTCTCCTTTGACCTTTTATTGTCCTTTGTCAGTGATCTGTGTAGACCTCCGTTAGACGCTGTTGACAAATGAACTACTCCTGAACTGGGAGCAGGCCCATCAAGAGAAGTTTGGGGGGCCAGTACATCATATTTGTTCGGGCTCCATGCCTCCCATTTCTTTAGCTACACAGACATTAGTCATTTTGGGGGGCCCCTGAGTTTGGAACCCCAGTACAGTTCCCCCTCTCCATCCCTCTTGTCAGCCCTGATTGCCAGTTGTGCTGTATGCTTTTAAGGGGCAGAATGGTTTAATGCATTGAGAGGTAGGATCACAGTGCTGTTTCCAGCTCTGCTCTACAGTCTTCCTGTGTGACCTCTAGCAAGTTTTCAAGGACCTGATGCTTTCAGAAGTGCTAAGAACCTGCAGCTCCTCTTCACTTCAGTAGAACTGGGTTCTCAGCACCTCTAAAAATCCAGCCCTTGGCTGCTCCGTGCCTCAGTTTCCCCATCCAGAACCTGTAGGTGATCTCACTTACCTACTTCACAGGTAGTTGGGGCGCTTAATTTAATGTAGTGAAATGCTTTGATGTCCTTGGTCACAAGGAAACTATAGAGGTGCAAAGTGGAAGGGAGGGAGAAAAGCTCCCTACAAAGGGGGGGCAGAGGGACAAGAGGAGGAGTGAGGAGAGGTACCGACACTTGGCAGGGTGGGGAAAGGCAGCTGGCTCTAAGCTGGGAAGGAGGGTCCCAGCCCAGGGGTTCGTACCTGCTCCCTGACTCATTCCAGCCCCGATGTGTCCCACTACCTGCTTCTTGGCTCCTAGGCCTCACGGCAGTGGCCTCCACAATATTTCCCTGTTCCTGCTCCCCATTTCTGCCATCCCCATTTCTGCCACCCCGGTGCAAGTGGCATTTTCTATTCTAGGATTCCAATAGCGTTCAAAGAAATTGGACCCGTCTCTCTCTGAGGGGTCATACCCTGCGGTCAGAACACATACAAAGTTTCCATTGGAGTCGGGGGGAGAGGAGAAGGGAGGAGTTACATTGAAATCTTGGAGGATGTATTGCCAGATATGCTCTGGCCTGATGAAGTTAGTGCCATGTGATGCTGTCGGTTTACGAGCGAGGGAAAAATATTTTCCCCCATCTCTGTCCCCTGACTTACCTCTGCCCTCAGATCCTTTCCTCACTCCATGTACATTAGTGGCAGATCTACCATGGCACAGATACCCCAGCGGGCTGCCTGAGACCATGTAGCTGTTCTGTAGGAGTTACGCTTCCTCTTGTAGGTAAATAACATCACCTCCAGGGTGTCTGCTCTCCCCCTCATAGCCTGGGGCTCTCTGAAAGCGGTTTGAGTTCAGATTCTAGCCGTTTTCTTTTCCTCCCCTCTCACTCAGGACGGGTTGTAGTGTTGCCAAGTTAATTCCTGCCATTCCAGGAGGCGGGAGGCTGGCTAAGGAGCTGGAGTGGTGTGCGAGAGGGGACCCACGGTTCTGTTCTAAGGCCAAGGATACCAGCATGTTGCATAGGCTCAGTAGGGGAAAACCCTGGGGATTTTCCCCACTGGAAGGGGAGAGTCTGTACTGCAATCGAAAATTGGGACGGGGGGAGTAAAAAAAAGAGGAGAAAGGTGGGCTCTTTTGGGGGCACAAGGAATAACTTGTTCTTTTTAGAGCAGCCTCTCCACATTCCAATTCATGGGATGCACTGGCAGTGCAGCCTGGACCAATCAGTAGGATGTGACCATAGAAAGGACAAAGGTGTCATGGAACAGGGATGTGTAATATTCCCTCCCTAGGCAGCAGTAGCACAGCCATATCTGGGGTACTGGGGTCACTTTGGGTTCCTTAGTACCAGAAGGACAGTTACAAGTTAGGGGGAATTGGGAGATGTCAGGGTTCCCTCTCACTCTGAACTCTGGGGTACAGATGTGGGCACCTGCATGAAAGACCCCTAAGCTTATTTCTACCAGCTTAGGTTAAAAACTTCCCCAAGGCACAAATCCTTTCCTTGCCCTTGGATGGTGTTGCTGCCACCACCAAGTGATTTAGACCAAGATTCAGGAAAAGGACCACTTGGAGTTCCTGTTTCCCCAAAATATCCCCCCATGTCCCTTCACCTCCTTTCCTGGGGAGGCTTGAGAATAATATACCAACCAACAGGTTAACCAAGTGAGCACAGACCAGACCCTTGGGTTTTTAGGACACTAAAAACTAATCTGGGTCTTAAAAGCAGAACTTTATAGTAAAGAAAAAAGTAAAAGAAGCACCTCTGTAAAATCAGGATGGAAGGATTCCTCTCTAGGCTCAACTTTAGTGTTACAAAAAACAGGAATAAACCTCCCTCTGAGCATAGGGAAAATTCACAAGTTAATACAAAAGATAATCTAATGCATTTTCTTGCTTTACTTACAATTTTTGTAACCTAAGATTCCAATCCTTATATTCGATAATTCTATGATTCTATTTCAGGTAAGGTTTTAGGAAATGATTTTTTTTCCTGCCCTGGTTCCTCTCTCCCCAAGAGAGAACAACAAAGAGACCACAAGCAAAACCTTCCCCCACAGATTTGAAAGTATCTTCTTCCCTTATTGGTCCTTTTGGTCAGGGGCCAACCAGGTTATTTGAGCTTCTTAACCCCTTACAGGTAAAGGAGGGATTTTATGCTACCCTGAGCTGTACGTTTATGACAGGAGAAGAACAAAAAACTGACCCGTGGCCTGGAGGAGCTGACTCAGAAAGAAGATGTATAGAGCTAAATGTGTAGGGTTGGCCAAGTGATAATTAAATATATGTGGAGTGGTGATGAAGGGGAGGTAATATTCAAATGGAGGAGGGCGACTGGGGACGTTGGGCCTGCTTTGCTTCCTTAGTATGGATAAAGAAGTTCTGAAGGGTTGGGGAGGAGGGTGAAAATTCTGAGTTTTTCTGCTTGCTGTCCTCTTAAAAATCTCAAACATGTTTGTCCATGCTTTTGCGAGAGGATTCATTGGAGGTCCTCAGTGTGGATTATGACCTTTCTAAATCCTTCATCTAAGGGTTCAAGGGTTTGACTCTTTAGCAGAGACCTCTTGTTCCTCCAGGTATTTCTCATGCATCTGAGTTAAACAGATATTGACAAAAGATGGACAAAGGTGCTGTGTGCCCTCATTTCCCATGGCTTTCAGTGTCTCACAGGATCAGGTGCTGGTTATCCTACTGCTTCTGTCTTGCACATTCAGCAAGATACTACTGACTATTGTAGATTGGAGGTGCTCTGCCCTTCCAGCTCCCATCACAGTCCAAAATTCATGCAGCATGAGTCAGGATTTAGGGCTTGCAGGGAGCTCAACAAGGTTATTATTGCAGTCCGTAGATTCCATGGCCCCCTCTACCCCCATTCCTCCTCCTTTTCTCCATCTGTCACTGGACGATGGATTTTCCCTTCCTTTCTCCTGGATAGAGTGTTTGGGAGCGGGGAGGACCTGGTTGTTAGGTCTCATCCCAGAGCAGGTTCTGTGCTCGGCTGGTTTTGCATAGGAACCAGATTGATGCACCTGGATGGCCCTTGGCCTCACAGTCCCATGTTACGCCTAGCACCATTCCACAAAATTGGGATTCTTCCAAGCCCTACACTGAGCTGGGGAGCCTGCTGGGCTGTGGCATTGACAGCTCTAAACAAAGCTCTGGCATAGGGGAAGAGGGTGTGACACTATGGGCTGGTTGGAGCAGAGGGGGGCCTATCCTAGGTTCTGCCTGTTTTGCAGAGCTGTGAGCATTTGTCACAAAGAGGGAGCTCCTGGCACAGATAATGTCTCTGCAAGGGGAACACATTGTGCCAAGTGAACCTCCCTTTCTGTTCCCTGCCATCGGTTTGTGTGATCTAGGTGGAGAAAGTTATGAACGTGCTCTGAGGAGGCAACTGGCCCTTGTGCAGTGGGACTGGCATCTCTTATGTTGAGGATGTAGGTGATGTGTAGGCCTCGTGTGGCATGGGGAGGAGAATGCCACTCCTGCTCATTAGCAGAGTTTGCTGACAGAATGATTGGCTGAAATTGACAATCTCAGAAGCGGCAGCGGGGACTGTCTGCTTTAGACCAGCATGGAGAGCAGATCTTGTCATGGAGGCCAGCCAGTGTGGATCTTGCGTGTACCCAGCAAAGCCTAGTGAGCCGTGCTTCAGGCACTAGCAGGCTGTCTTTAGGATAGTGATCAAATGTGGCGAAAGGAAAAGCCATGGCCAGAGAATGCCTCCAAAGCAGGAGCAATTGCAGCGGTGATAGGGGAAGAGTTGAACCACAAGGTTAAAGCAAGTCCCGGCTGAATTATTCATTCCTCTGTGTAGCGTATTGGGAGGGAAAAGGAACTGCTTTGACAAGATAATGAGCCTTTGCTGCGGCTGATACACAGTTCCTTCTCAGAGCATTAAATCAGCACCCAGGCTCTTGTAGCACAGTTATTGCAATCCAATATGGCAGGCTGTAAATGTTTAATTCTTTGCCAGTGCTGCCTCGGGAGGGTCATGTTAAATAAAAAACCAAAGCATCCCTATTGTGATCGGTGGGAGCTGGGCTCTGGTTTCCAATTCATCTCCGGAATGATCTAATATTTGTGAGAACATCGATGTTCCCCATCAGTCTGAGTACAGTGCTGACACCTTAAGCCATCTGAGTGTAAACCGGGGTTGCCGCTAGTTTGATCCAAGAGCAGCATTTCAGCTAGGAAATAAGGGCCCCATTCTGTGAGGCACAGAGAGCCTGCAGCTGGCTGCTGCGTGAGCATCCTCAGTGAAGCTAAGGAGAATTGAGAATGCTCAGCACCTTGCAGGACTGGGCCTGACTTTTTCTTTTTTTAAATGATTTTATGGATTGATCTTACTTGTGCCGAGTTAATGGAAATAAAATGTTAGTGTGATAATCAGCGTGAGCTGCTGACGGGTGACAGCACAGAACCCCAAGATAAAAGAAAACCAATTTTCTGGTCAAGAGATTGGAATTTCCAGGTGTTGCGAGGCCAGTTTGTAAACCCTATACAATAGGGTGGAACTCAACCCCGTGCAGCGGACCCAGCACAAGACCTATGCACAACTTAAGTTTTATTTTGAGAGTTTAAGTGGGACTGCTAAGGATGCATCATTTTTGTGCTGGCTTTGCCTCGGGTGAATTGGCTACCCACGTGGATAACTGCTCACATTCGCCCTCCAGCCCTAGTGAATGTAACTCTCCAGTTGCTCCTGTTGTTTAATCATCCTTTTAGTCATAGGTGTGTATCTAATACCTGGCCATTTTAATCTTCAGAAGTGCTCAGCATTAATTGGGAGACGGGGGGGCTCCAATAGTTAGAACATGTGTCAGGACACCTGGGTTCCATTCCTGCTTTTGCCATGGAGTCATCCTGTGACCTTGAGCAAGTCACTTGACCCTCTTGGTGCTTCATTTTGCCCATCTGTAAAATGGAGGATAATGTCCTCTGCGCTTGGCGAGGATGAGACGAGGCTGTTTGTAAATCACTGGGAAACACCGCACTGAGCAATGCTATGTGGATGCACAGTGTTGTTGTAGAACTATGCTCGTTAATAAGATGCCCAGCGGCATGGTTGATCCCTGATCAATGTTTTACTAAAGATCTGCACAGCTGAGAGCCTTGGTTAATGGGATTCAAAGGGAACAACCCTCTAATGCTGGAGTTCCAAGGAGAGGTGAGCATCCAGTCCACTGGCAGGGGGAAAGTGGGACAGTGCCAACAACCCTGTGGCCTGGGTCATTTATTATCCAGGTTGGAGGTGGTGAGGTGAGGGCAACTCACGTAACTTGCCATATCTTATGCCAAGAACACTTTCCAGCGCAAGCAGCTTGGCACAGTCTGCTTTTACGCTTTGCAGTGTCCCCAGCAGCTTCTAGCTGATCTCAAAGCACTTTCCAAACATCATTGCCTTGCGGCTGTAGGTAAATATCACTATCCCCATTTTACAGATGAAGAAACTGAGGCATGGGGAGATTGCGTGGCCTTTGGCAAGCTGTTTGGTGAGTTAGTGGCATATCCCAAATCTCCCGTCCCCATTCTAACCATGAGATAGAGCTACTGTAGCAGACGTTGCCCGTTTACTGTGAGAGTCCTGGTTTGAGTTTGCTGTGGTCAAATGCTCTGTGTGAAAGGCCACGTCCAGCTAATGAATAGTTAAGCCACTCACGGGTATTTGGCACCAGCTGTTGAGCACAGCATCAGGGAAGTTTTTGTCCCAGTATTTGTGTATCAGAGGCAGTTTTTGTAGCAAAAGCTATAGAATTAAGGGTATTGTGTGGGCAGGACAACAGTACCAGAGGGAGAAGCATATAGGACCCAATCTGGAAGGAGAAGTCTGCAGAGTCCAAGCTAAAATGGGAAGGCAGCAAGCTAATGAACAGTGAATGCTCGCACATCACGCTGTCCTGGCATAGACCGCAGGGCATGTCTGCACTTGATCTGTTCACACTCAGTTAGGTACCCAATGCAATGATATTTACCCCCTATCTGGAAATGCGCTGACAGGGGGTGTGCGGGGAGGAGGGCCAGGCTGGTACTTTCATTTAACCCTTCCGGTTAATCTAGCGGATCATTGGTCTGCCTGGAGGTGTGGGGCTGCCAGGCTTAATTAATTTATTCATTATAAGTTGTTAATTACTTGGGGAGTGAAAGGAGAAGCTCTGCTGAGCCCCTCCCTGTGTCCAGCTCCCTGTTGGGGAGGATGCTCTGGGTGGAGCTGCTGTGTTGTTCTGTCCTGGAAGCTTTTGGCCCCAGCTCCCACCTGTTTAAGCTGGCTCCCTGGCAAGCCCCTCGGCACCGTCCACACTCCATTGGCAGCTGGAGCTTGCCTAACAGAGTCCATCCCCTGGCCCCTCCCTGTGTCCATCTCCTCAGCCAGATAGGTGGGTATTATTCTCTCTGCTAAATATAAAGCTAAGGAAACTGAGACAGACAGGTATAGGCAGTGAGTTACATGGGCCCATGGTGCCCGTGCTCCACCAATATTCAGGAATGTGGGCCTGGCTCTACCAACGTTTGGGCTTATATTTTCAGAGCCGTCCATAGAGACAGGACAGTTCTGCTTCAACTCGTTCTGGGCACCACCAAAAATTATACAAACCTGACACCCATGAGACAGGGGAATGCCCTGCCACAGGTCGCACAGCCAGTCAGTGGCAGAGCCTGGAATGATCGCTCCCTGCCTCTTGTCCGATTTGCTAGGCCCTGCAGCCCTTCCTAGCATCCTCACTGGGGCATACCAGGTGTTCTTGTGGCCCTAAATTCGCTCCTCTGTCTGTTCCAGGCCATGGCTCTGTTCCAGGATCTGCTGAATGAGGTCAATGGCGTGAAGGCAGCCAATTTCCATATGAACGAGGGCCTCGAAAACATGAAGGAGAAACTTGACTTGGTGAGTGTGACCCTTGCCCACAGAGCAGAGTCAGACTGATCACGTTCCCTGGTGAGGGGAATGCCAAGCCTTCTCCTTCCACCCCTGAGGCACCAACATTCCCTAGTCCCTCTTGCTGAGCCCTCTCTGTCCTCCACCCCCCACCACCTGGGCTACCTTGTGCCATGCACCCGCTGCGGGGCTCTCCCTTCTGCCACGAACAGCGCTCAACCCCAGGGGGAGTTACCGCTTGAGTGAGGGCAGCAAAGAGAATGAGATGTCTCTCCCGGTCCCCATCCCCTTGATTTCTCTTCTCGCTACTCCCCAGGCCTTTATGAGCTGGTGTTCCCCACCCCTCCTGTGTTTTGGGGGTAACTTAGAGTGCAAGCTGCTTGGGGCCAGGACTGTGCTTGGCTTATGTGCAGCAAATCAACATGCTCTAAGTGTCCGATAAGAACGCACTGTTCCCCCGCTGCACATGTAGGAGAGAATGTCTCCTCTCCCTCCCTCTCTGTCTGTCCGTGGTAATGCTGGTCAGAGCAGACAGAGGGGACCAGCTGACCTTTCCTCCCCTGTGGGAACTGCACTGAAGGCCAGCTTGTATCCTTAAGTCTGCCCACTATTACTCTAATACTAGGAAAGGGCAGGCAGTGGGTTGCTCTGAGGAGAGGGGAGAATCCATAGTTCACCAATAAGATATCTCATTTTGTTTGTATATTGGCCTCAATTAAAATGCCCGTGCGGTGTCTGTGGCATGGGACAAGGGGAAGGAGCAGGAGATGCTGCCAGAGAACAGTGCAGAAACAGCCGATAGCTAAGGTGGTCTGGGATGGCAGAAGACACTGGATCTGCTTGCTGGGACTGAGATGCATCGGCTGAGCTAGGAAGGGAATAGCAGGGGATGCTGGGGCTGAAGTAGCTTGTGGGGAGCCCGGGCCTGGAACAGCAGGGCAGAATACAGGTCAGAACTGAGCTGTGCATGGGCACGGGGGAGCTGGCTATTCAGACAGAGCTGTGTGCCGGCCCCGCACGCCAACTGCGTGGTTGAGTCGATGTGGCTGGCGATTAACATGTCGGAGAGTCGTGCACTGGGCTCACCTGCACTCTCAGGCCTTCCCTTCCCTGGAGCCTTGTTACTGTTCCTGAGCACTCCGCCCAGGAGTTAACCAGCACCAGAGCAGAGGGAATGGGGGTCGTACTCCCAGGGCCTGGGGAAGCCGTGCTGGGCGGCCAGGCCTTTAACAGCAGAGTCAATTGCCTGGCACAGGTAACATGAGCTGATGCAGCAGCCAGGAGGTAAAAATTCAGCACTCGGGACCCCCCCACAAGGGATCCCAGCAAGGTGACAAACACGTCTGATGCCAGCTCCTAATGGGTGTGACACAAGTGTGCGGAGTTCCCGTCCTCAGGTGCCCATGGGGCAGGTGGGATAGAGAAGCATTCGCCTTTATATCACCGCTGCCTTCTCCTGCCAGTTCCACCAGGGTGGGGCAGCTTTAGAATCCATCTGGGGGCTCAGAAGGAGCCCCACTGGTGGAGGGGCTGAGAAAGAACATTGGAATGTGAGGGGGTATTTAGCGCAGGGAAGGAGTGAGGAAGAGCCAATCCCCTGCTAACTGCTGGAGGAGTTAGATAGATAAAGGAGCCCAGCATGGGATCCAGGACAGGGCACCTGTCCACCACGCCCCAGGGAACCATCATTCCGTGTCAATGGTGAGCGAGAACTCTCAGCAGATCAATCATTCTAGCAAGGCCTGGGGGAGCTCCCACCTGCCTTGTGCTGGCCATAGGTCTCTGCCAACTGAGGGATTGTTTGCCAGGTGGGGGAGAGTCTGAACCTTGTGATGCTGCCCACAGGGAGGCAGCAGAGCTTGGCAGTGGCCAGCTTACTCCTTGTACTTTCAGGGATCCTCAGGGTGGCCATCTGCAGGCACGCTTGCAAAACACACTAGCTCCCCCGAGGATCCAGCCAGCCTCAAGAGCTCATTCTTTTTGCAGCTTGGCAAGCTGCCTTTTCCCATGAGCATTGGGGGAAGGGAAGGGGGCCGTGGGGAAGCAGTAAACATCTCGTTTCCTAGAGTACAGGGAAACAAAAGCTAAGTGGATGCCAAGGCTGAGCCTTTACTCTATGTGTTCTTCAGCCCCAAAAGCATGCTGTACCTGAGAGAATAGGTGCTCGCAGCCCAGACCCCAGCCTGCATGACGGGGGCCCAGCCTGACTTAGTCCCTTATCACAACCCCCTCTGCTTTGCCACTGATGCCTAGCCCCAATGTCCCCCACAACACAGGACTGGAACACCCTCCCTATTTTGCTTCCCCAGCCCATCCCCTCTTGCCTTTCCAGTCTCTTCCGAACACTTGCTGCTTCTAATCCAACAAGTGGGGCTTGAGAAACCCACTTTCCTGTGGTAAATAGGAAACTGATCTGTGGAGGTCTTTCCAGTGACTTCAGCGGGCTGTGGATCAGACCCATAATGCTGGGCTTTCAGGGTTTTTTAGGGTGACCTTTTCCATTTAATTGGTATCCATCCCAATCCCCGTCATATACAACACAATGACCTGAGGTCAGAGCTAGTTTCAAGTGTTTTACTGGTATGCTGTGCTTGAAGGTATATGACCAAGACAAAAAACCATATTTATAAATATCACATCCTTTCCTGGGTTTTTAGTACTACTTTAGATGATCAAAACTGAAAGATCTTTACAAATCAGAGGCTTGATTCTGCAAAAATTTACTCACACCAGCCCCTTCAGTTGCCTGAAGAAGGCTTTGTCACACTGGGCTCTTAATCTGTTTTTCAGAACATATGCTCCTTAATGAAGGTGAGTGAAGTGCAAAAAAGAATCTTCTCAGTTTTGCTCTCTGCTTATGGCCTGTTTGATGCACTAGCCGAAAGTTCTCGTGTTGAGTTTTCAGTCCTGGAGGAAGAAATATTTAACAGCACTCCATCGACTTAAGCTTTCCATACCTGGCTGAATTTGTTTGGACCCTTTCCAGTTCACAGTAACTCCCAAGATTACTAGAATTGAAATAGACTAGAGCAAAGTGGGTTTTTTTGCTTGCTCCTTCAGTTCATTTACTTTGCATTTTATGTAGTCAGTCTTTTCCCTGCTCGGTGAGAACAAATAGTCAGTTTCTTCCCGTCTTGCTTGCATGACCTTCGCAGAGCAACAGCAGAGAGCAGAACATGGAAAAGACAGGGAAATGACATTGTAAACCCACAATTTGGCAGGGAGACCAAAGGGCATTTCACTCAGTTTCTGAAACTGACTGCATTTCAAGCTGATGCCACTGCCTTTTGAAATAAAAGTAACAGGAAACTAGATATTGGAGGGGGTAATATAAATGCGCACATACATTGTGGGTGTGCGGGTGTGAGTATGCACATGTGCGCTCACAACCCCGTCCTACATTTTGGAACTAAGTCTAAATTGGCCATCTTCCTTTTTAAAGGCAATCAGACACACACCAGACTGTAGGAGATTAACTAAACTCTCTTTTCTTGTAAGAATTTACAACTAGATACCCAGGAGATTGGCAATCGACTGCAGACCTGCATTGCAGATCAGAAGAACTTGGATAATGATGTGGTACGTCTCTGAGAGGAACGATTTGCATATGAATTGCCAAGGCACCCCTGGAACCCCAGTTCTCATTCCTTGACTCCTTCTTTTTGGATGCTGATCTTCACTGAAATCCCTAGCTTCTCCACCTTCGATATTTCTTCCCCCCAGGTCTTCTGCTTTGAGTCAAGATCTCAGCTACTTGGGCCTGGAAGGACCTGATCCTGAGCATAGGCGCCAACTCCGTGGGTTCTCTGGGGCTGGAGCACCCATGGGGAAAAATTAGTGGGTGCTCTGTACCCACCAGCAGCCAAGCTCCCCTCCCCATCCCCCGTTGCCTCCGCCCCTGAGTGCGCTGTGTCCCCGCTCCTCCGCCTACCTCCCAGCACTTGCTCCGGGAGAGAGGGGGGAGGAGAAGGAACCGTGGCACACTCAGGGGAGGGGCGGGGAAGAGGCGGGGCCGGGGTGGGGATTTGGGGAAGGAGTCAGAATAGGGGCAGGGAGGAGGTGGAGTTGGGGCTGGGACTTTGGGGAAGGGGTTGGAATGAGGGCAGGGCAGGGACAGAGTCAGAGCAGGGCCTGGGGCAGAGACGGGTGGGTCTAAGACGAAGTCAGCTGTTCAGCTTGGGGAACATACATTCTCTGTCGAGCTACCTTCTTGGGTAATCTCTGGCCTGCTAGTCTCTGAGGAGTTAATGGAGGAGAGAATGAAGTCCCTTCCTGGACATGCCCCATAGAAGTACAGTCATCTCTGTTTGCTTTTTTCCCAGAGGAACCTAGAGCGAAGGATAAACCTCTATCCTTCCCCCGAAGAAATGTATAGCATGGTGCGCTGGGAAGTTCTGGAGGACTGCCTTGTGACAGGCAAAGGCAAGAGCCCACCCACTGTGAGTGTGACTTCAATTAGGGTGCCAGGGGGGAGGGCAAAGCTTAATAGATTTGCCCCCTTCCTCTACCTCTGCTGAGACATCCATGTAATAGTGGGGAGGGAGATCTTGTGAATGTGGAACTTTTCCGGCCTTCATGCGGCTTGACATGAACGTGTTTGATCTGAGACGCTCTTCTCTGGGGCAGGATGTCCGGAACTGGCTTTGGGGGATCAGCCTGCACCTCTGTCACGTTTCGCATTTCTAGGGCCCAGTGCCATGCAAGGTTCCACTTGATCAGGCTCTTGTCCAAGGCTTCTCTCTCTAAATGTGTCCTTTTCTGAGCAAAGCTGTGTGAAACTGGAGATGTAAGAGGCCTTTTCCCTCCACCTGCCCTCTGACCATAAGTTGTGATGGCACCTTGTGATTGCCATTCTCTGACACCAAGGGGCCATGCCTGAGCACTGGAAATCCTTGAATGACTCCTACCCAGGGCTTCCCAGTGCAGGGGCACCGGAACAGGGGAGCCAAGGGGCCAGGGCCCTCCCACTTTTTGCCCGTCCACTTTTCACCACCGGCCCCAGCCCTGTCCCTCTTTGTCTCCCTGATTTTCCATCTCCCAGCCAGGCCAGAAGTGGAGCCTGGGCCAGGGAACCTGGGGAATGGTGGGGAGCCGCTGACCCTCCATCTGCCCTGGGCGGAGGAGTCCGGGGGCAGGGACATGAGCCTGGGGCTGCTTTCTGCCCCCGCCCCCCCACCATGGGCAGATGTTGGGGCCCAGGGTCCCTGACCTCACTCCTGCTTCCTGCTTTGCTGGGGGCAGGGCCTCAGGGGGAAGAGGGTGGCAGGAGTGGGGCCACGGAGGGGGCCACTTTTGGGAAGTCTCCACCACCCCTGTCACAGTGTCTAACCAGCACAATATGAGAAGGGTTATTTGTGTCATTTGGAGGCCTCACATTCTACGAATTTATGCATTACAGAATTTTACAATGGTCACTGGACTAAATTAACCACTGGTGTAACATCACTGACCCATCAGCTTTACCCAGTCCTTTCTTTCCGTGCACGTTAAAAACGTCTTATAGATGAGCTAAATGATCCGGTTCTTTCCTTTTTCTTGTCTTCGTGGTGCAGGCCTAGGGAAGCTTCCTGTTGCATTTAACTGTCCAAGGAAGTCACTGGCTGAATCTTCATGATTAGATAGCCGTGGAGTCACCATGTCTTATAGGGCTTGATTAGAAGGCTAGTCCTGAGTAAAGATGAATTTGGTGGCTGTTGCCAGGGGATGGCTGCCAGCCTCAGAAAATAGCCCCACAGCGTGACACAATTGGTAGCTTGTGGTCAAGCTGGAGGAATGCTAGGGTGGAGTAAGGCAAGGTGTTGTGGGTCTGGATGGAGATGTATTTGGCAGAGCGTTGGAAGGTGTGGAGGAACTTACACGGTGTTTCCGTGTACCATTGTGCTAGCAGAACTGGGTACTTTACACACCCAGGACTAAACCCTGCTCTTTTCCAAGAGGTTCATCAGAGCAGATCTCCACTTCTCCCCCTCCGGCTCACGCCCCGTGTCTCTCCCAGAATGCACACATCCTGTTACTCTAATTCACATGCAAACACCCTCCCCTTCGCTTTGACCTCCTACTTCATCATGTGCAAATGACACATTCTGCACTTTACCAGCGCACTTGCATCTGTGGAGATTAGATCAGTTTAGCTGCGATCAGAGTTACAGTTATGCACTTGGGAGTAGGTTAGAATAGCTGCATGTATGTATTGTGATTGGTCCTCATTGGAGGTGCAAGGGAGCTTGTAGTGGAGGTGAGGTGCCTGTGAGCGTGTTTGCACAGGAAGGCTTGTGGGTGAAGATTGGTTTAACTGGGGACTTCAACTTGTAGTAATCACCTTGGTGGGGTTTGTACTTCAGCAACTTTAAATCCAAGCTAACGAAGGAATGTGCCTGATTGAACACATCTGTAATACACCCCTCCGTCCATGAACAGGCTGTGAGGGATGCTCAGGGGCAGCATGTGGCTCATAGCGTGCCTGTCAAACAATTAGCTTCATATAGCATCATACAAGGTGGCCACATTATGACTGTACCATTCTATGGGACTCACAGATTAGCTACTGAGATCCCTCTGTAGGCATGGAGTAGAAAAATAGAGACGTGCACAGGGCACAGGAGGTGATATCCTATAGGGTAAATCAACCCATAGGAATACAAGAGGTTAATTGATCAATTGGGAGCTTCTGTTCCTGTGCTAATCTCTATAGTAAGCAACACATGATATTCCTAACGCGTGCTATTCTTGTTTTGTGTCAGAAACTCCATGAAGTTACCCCATACGGATGCATGCGGGTGGCATAGTTTCCAGAAGAAATCATTTCTTTCCTTACCACAGAATGACATTTCGTTTGAATGTGACTGCTAATTCCCAGAATCAGTCATTCCAGACAGTCCCTGGAATGTATTGGTGCTGTTAGGAGGTGATAAAGCTGATCAGACCTTCTCAGAATGGGATAGGCCTGAGCCACCAGATCTAGAGTTGGATGTGGATTTCCAGCTCCTGAGAGTCTGAGGGTGGAGCTGAGGTTCTGATTTGACCTGGGGACCCCGCTACAGATTTATGCTCAGGATCCTGATACCAACTCCTCCCGCAACCTCAGCCTCACACATTTTAGCTCAAGAGTGCTTCAGTCCAGGCTTATGTGATTTTCATGCATACACAATGCTTGTTGTTCCTATGGAGGGCGTTTTGGCAGAGAGAGTAACTGTAATACCTGGTGGGAAGGGAATGTGGGAAGTAGCTGGTGATTTTCCCCATGGTGGGGAAGGGTGTGACTGACAGGGGCAAGTGTACACAATTGAGAGGGAGGGTCAGATATCTGCTAGGAACCCCATCCCAGAGACTCCTCTAGAAAGCAGGCTCCTAGGAAACACTTGGCCACTAGTGGAATTGGTTCAGCGACCAGCAGTGTCCTCAGAGGGCGTTTTGTGATTGCTGCTTCCTTTCAATATAAAGGCCGGTTTGAGGGCACGTCCTGTCCCATTGCCCATTCTGTCCAGATAGGTCTGTCTGATTGGACGGTAGCATTACTTCCAGTTGAACTGCAGAAATAGAAGAAGATGGTTTTGAATATCCCAGTCCCCCCCTCCCACACACACACACACACACTTTGCTTTGAACTAGTGCCCATCAGTAAATTGTTCCTATTCCATTGGTTTCCAGGAAGCCCAGTCTGCGGATCCCAGCCTAGGCCAGCCCTCTCCAGCTGAGCAACCAGCTTCAGTTATGGACACCCAAGCCAGAAAACCCTCTGCACCCTTGGCAGGGGCTCCAGGGAGCCAGCCTGGCTCAACCAGCAGCAGACCTGGTACTCCAGGGATGCAGGCAGGGACCAGGGCAGGCATGCCAGCAGTCCAGCCAGCAGCCCGGGCAGGCGCTCCAGGAACCAGGGCAGGCACACCAGAAGCCCAAGCAATCACTCCAGCGGCCCACCCAGGCTTCCCCAGGACCCAGCCAGGCTCCCTGGGGGCCCAGCCAGGAGCCCAGCCAGGCTTCCCCAGGGTTCAGCCAGGACCCCCCGGGGCCCAGCCAGGCTCTCCCGGGGCCCAGCCAGGGGCCCAGCCAGGCTCTCCCGGGGCCCAGCCCGGAGCCCAGCCAGGCTCTCCCGGGGCCCAGCCAGGCTCTCCCGGGGCCCAGCCAGGAGCCCAGCCAGGCTCTCCCTGGGCCCAGCCAGGAGCCCAGCCAGGGGCCCAGCCAGGCTTTCCAGGGGCCCAGCCAGGGGCCCAGCCAGGCTTTCCAGGGGCCCAGCCAGGCTTCCCAGGGGCCCAGCCAGAAGCACAGCCAGGCTCCCCCAGGGCTCAGACAGGCTCTCTCAGGGCCCAGACAGGCTCCCCCGGGGCCCAGGCAGGTGCTCCAGGAATCCAGCCGAGCTTCCCTGGCACCTGGCCCAGTTCCCCAGTGACCCAGGTGGGGTCTCCTGGAGTCTGGCATGGAGCTCCAGGGGCCCAAGCAGGCTACCTCGGGACCCCAGCAGACACTTCAGCATTTCAGCCCACATCACCTGCAGCAGGTCCCTCAGCTCTAGCAGCCCAGCTTGCAATTCCACCTGGCCCTTACTCTGCCGTTACATCCCCGGCATCACCTTTACAAGAGAAGGACAAACACCTAACCTCATCCACGCCGCGAGAGTCCTCCGGCTCTAGCAGCGCCTCCAGCCGCTACTCGGATACTGTGGAAGCGCTGCGCCGGGTCGGGCAGCTGACCGACCTCTACACCGCCTTGCAGGAGCAGATAAACCACCTGGAGCAATTCAAGTGTAGCCACGCTGACCTCGACAAGCTGCGACAATTCTTCTTGGATGCAGGTAGGGACTTCTCCATCAGCCAGTGTCGTCTTCATGGCCTTCTGCAGGTGGCTTCCTGGACAAACACTCCTCGGGTATGGCTTCCCAGAGTGGTGCTGACCGTAGCCTTCTGCTGGATCCATAGGGGTGTCTGGGTGAGCAGTGGTGCTCTTGGCTGTGGCCTGGATCCCTCCCCATGGTTCCTCAGTGACTGGCGCACTGCTCATACCTTTGGGCTGACTCCCCAGTGAGACGCGCTTGGTGGAATGGGTGCAGCTTACTTTGACCGGGCTGTCGTTTGAGGGCATAAATATCCTGAGTGGTACACTTAACGATCATAAATATTCCACCTTGGGACTCTTGCCCTGACTTTGACGGAGGTCTAGGGTTCGCTCCCAAGGTACCATTTTGAAAAGGAGCCTTTTATTGCATTTAGATCATTTTCTGGTTCATTTCTCAGTATCTTGTTGCATTTCCATCCTCCGTCCTGAAATGATACAAAATATCCCAGTGGGGGACACTGATGGGGTCTGTGGGGCTAAATAGGGGCACAGGGAGTGCAATTCCATTCTTAGGGGAGCTTCACCTCTCTGCTTGTGTTGGTTTGGAGGCAGTAGCTGGTAATCTGCTTTCCGGGTCTGCCTCTGAGCTAAGTCATAGACTTATCAAAGGGGGCTTCTGTATCCTAGTAAAGAGAAGAGGGATAGAAGCTGATAAAGTGCAGGTAGGAACTGAAGAGAAACAATTAAACAAAAGAATCTAATTCAATTACATCACACAAAGGCAGAGAGCTGAATACGGACACGTTTTATAAGTGCTTGTGCACAAATGCTCGAAGTCGAAATGCTGAGGTGGATGAACTTGAGTGCCTGGTATTAAATGAGGCTATTGACATAACCGGCGTCAGAGACATTTGGTGAAAAGATTATTGTCACGGAGTCTGGGGGTTCCAGCCCTGCACCCCTCTTCCTGGGACCCTCAGTGACTTTTATCCAGCCAGTAAAACAGAAGGTTTATTGGACAACAGGAACACAGGTTACAGCAGAGCTTGCAGGCACAGTCAGGACCCCTCCACTGAGTCCTTCTGGGGGTTCAGGGTGCTTGGATCCCAGCTAGGATTACCCTGAATTCGCCCCACAGCCCCAAACCCAAACTGTCCTGCCTTTCCTCCTCCGCCCCCTTTGTTCCCTCCTTCCCCCCGCCCAGGTGTTAACCCCCCTCCTCCCTGCCGGGGTCGGGTTACAAGCCCCAGCACCTGTCCTACATCACCTAAAGTCATCCCCTGCTCTCCCATTCCCCACACAGACAGCCCCTACTCCATCACATCTCTCCCCCCTTCGAACTGAACTGAGCGGGGTCACTCTGCCCAGTGACCTGGGGAAGTTCAGGCCCCCTCTCCGGGACAACGCGTCCGCTATCAGGTTGGCACTTCCTTCACATGGACCACGTCCATGTCATAGTCCTGCAGGAGCAGGCTCCACCTCAGGAGCTTGGCGTTGGCTCCTTTCATCCTGGTGCAGCCAGGTCAGGGGAGAGTGGTCGGTGTACACGGTGAAGTGTCGCCAAAAAGAGATATGGCTCTAGCTTCTTAAGGCCCACACCATGGCCAGGCATTCCTTCTCGAATGGCCGCGTAGTTTTTGCTCCCGGGTAGCAGCTTCTTGCTCAGGTACACGATGGGGTGTCTCTCTCTCCCCTTTTCATCCTCCTGCATTAACACCGCCCCCAGTCCCCCGTGTCTGAGGCGTCGGTGAACACCATAAAGGGTTTGTCAAAATCTGGGTTCGCCAGAACTGGGCCACTGACCAGAGCCTCCTTCAGCGCCCGGAAAGCCTCCTGGCACTGCTCGGTCCAGATCACCTTGTCTGGCTTCCCCTTTTTGCACAGTTCAGTGATGGGGCCGGCTATGGCGCTAAAGTGGGGCACGAACCTTCGATAGTACCCTGGCTTGGAGCGGGGCAAACTAAACCCCGCCATCCAATAAAGGCCTGGACCTGCTTCTTGGTTGGGGAGCAGGCCAGTCTCTGATCACCTCCACCTTGGCTGGTTCCGGCTTTCAGGCAGCCGCTCCCACCCGATGACCCAGGTAAGATACTTCCAGCCATCCCCACCTTGCACTTCTCAGCCTTTACGGTTAACCCAGCCCTCCCGGATTCGGTCCAGACTTGTGTAACCTGGGACACATGGTCCTCCCAGCTCTGGCTGAAGACGCAGATGTCGTCAATATAGGCCACGGCAAAACTCTCCATCCCCCTCAGTAGCTGATCCACCAGGCGCTGGAAGGTGGCCGGCGCTCCCTTGAGGCCAAGGGCAGGGTCAGAAACTCGTAGAGCCCCAGAGGGGTGATAAAGGCCGATTTCAGCCTGGCATCTGCGTCCAGCGGCACTTGCCAGTAGCCCTTGGTAAGATCCATGTGTGAGGTAGTCCGAGCACCTCCCAGCTTGTCTAGGAGCTCGTCAGGCCTGGGCATGGGGTAGGCATCAGATACGGTGATGGCATTGAGCTTTCGATAGTCCACACAGAACCGGATTGACCCATCCTTCTTGGGGACCAGCACCACTGGCGAGGTGCCCAAGGGCTGGAGACTGGCTGGATCACCCCAAAGCCAGCATGTCCCTGACCTCTCTTCCAGATCCTGGGCAGTTTACCAGTGACCCGAAAAGGGAGCATCTTATAGGGGATGTGACCCGGTCTCACACCTGTGGACAGTCAAATTAGTGCGTCCAGGCTGGTTGGAAAACAGCTGTCGTACCGATGCAGCACCCCCTCTGATCTCAGCGTGCTGGCCATGGTCAGCTGATCAGAGAGGGGAATCGCCTCCAGGGGGAACCAGCTTTTGTCCCAGGGAATAGATCCACTAAAGGGTCATCTCCCTGCCCCTCCCAGTGTCCACACACGGCCAACACCACATTTCCCCTGTCATAGTATGGTTTCATCATGTTCACATGGTACACCCGCGGTGATGTGCCCGGTTTGACAGCTCCACCACATAGTTTACCTCATTCAGTTGCTTGATAACCTTGAAGGGTCCTTCCCAGGCGGCCTGGAGTTTGTTTTTCCTCACGGGGATGAGAACCATCACCTGATCCCCGGTGGCAAAGGCCCGGGCCCGGGCCGTGCGGTCATACCAGACCTTCTGCTTCCTCTGGGCTCGGCCAGATTCTCCCTGGCCAGGCCCATGAGCTCGGCCAGTCTTTCCCGGAAGGTCAGGACATACTCCACCACTGACTCTCCCTCGGGGTGGCCTTCCCCTCCATTCATCTCTCATCAGGTCAGGGGCCCCCTTACTCGCCTTCCATACAACAGTTCGAAAGGCGAAAACCCGGTAGACTCCTGGGGTACCTCCCTGTACGCGAACAGCAGGTGAGGTAAGTATTTTGTCCCAATCCTGCGGGTGCTGGTTCATAAATGTTTTTAGCATCATCTTCAGCGTCCCGTTGAACCTTTCCACCAGCCCGTTGGACTGGGGGTGATACGCTGAGGCCCAGTTGTGCTGGCACCCCACATTTCTGCCATATAAGGACCCCAGGAGCAGGGTCGACATGAAGTTGGACCCCTGATCCGTTAAGACCTCCTTGGGGAACCCCACCCGGCTGAAAATTGTCAGCAGCGCATCTGCACTGTGTCTGCTTCGATAGAGGACAAGGCCACCGCCTCGGGGTAGCGAGTGGCAAAATCCACCACCACCAGGATGTATTTTTTCCCTGACCGGGTCATCTTGCTGAGAGGTCCCACTATGTCCATGGCCACCTTCTGGAAAGGTTCTTCTATGATGGTAAAGGCCTCAAGCTGCTTTCCCCTTGTCCCGGGCCTTCCCACCCTCTGGCAGGGGTCACAGGATTGGCAGTACTGTCGGACCTGGGTAAAGACCCCAGGCCAGTAAAAGTTCTGTAGCAGCCTCTGCTGGTACGCCGGATTCCCTGGTGTCCTGCGAGAGGGATGTCATGGGCCAGGTACAGCAGCTTGTGGCGAAACTTCTGGGAACCACCAGCTGCCTCCTGATCCCCCATGACTCTACTTCCCCTGGGGAGCCCATTCTCGGTACAGGAACCCCTTCCCACAGGAACCTCTCCTTGCAACCTCTCCTCAGGGTCTGTTCCGCACTAAGGTCAGCCCGGTCCCTGGGCTTCCGCAAGGAGGGATCTTTCTGCAACTCCGCCTGGAACTCAGCAGCTGGGACAGGGATGGGGACCAGCTCTCTCTTGCTGGCTGGGTCTGAGGTCGCAGCCTCTCTGAGCCATGCCCCTGGGCGCTCCCCGCCCCCAGGTTAGGGTCCTGCACCTCGGGCCGAGTACCTTCCCCGTTGTCGGGGTGCAGTGCCCTTTGCCGACTCTGACTACGAGTCACGACCAGGGCACTCTGAGTGCTACTAGGCCAGTCCTCAAGGTCCCCTCCCATTAACACGTCTGTGGGCAAATATGGGTGTACCCCCACGTCCTTGGGGCCCTCCTTGGCCTCCCACTTCAGATGTACTCTCGCACGGGCACCTTGAATGGGGCCCGCCCATGCCCCATCAGGGTCAGGTAGGTGTCGGGCACCATCCGATCTGAGCCACCACCTCGGGTCGGGCAAGCGTCACCTCTGCACCCGTGTCCCAGTACCCAGTGACCTCCCTCCATCTACCTCCAGGGAACACAATGCACTCTCCTTCCGGAGGGGCAGCCCCGCGCCCACCCGGTAAACTAAGAACCCGGAGGCTGGCGCTTCCAGCCCCCCAGAGGAGCTGACCTGGGGACCTCCTCCCTCCTTCATAGGTGGTATGTTGCCAGCCCCCTTTCCGGAATGTAGCCCATCTTCCGATTGGGTTTTTTACCCAGTCCACCCTCTGCGGGTTGGGTCTGCTTGGTCTGTCCCTGAGCTTGGGGCACTGGGCCCGTATGTGGCCTCGTTGGCCACATTGATAGCAGCCCCATGTCTCGTGGGTCCCCTTGAGTGGGTCGGAGGGACCTGACACTGGATGTTCCCCTTTTGGGGGGGTTCTCCATAGGCCCCCGCTGGAGGTCCCATGATGACTCTCTCTCTGCGTTGAGGCAGGCCTGCTCCTTCGAGACTCCTCCCTGCCATCCCCTGCCCGACTGTCCACAAATTGGTCGGCAAGTGGCCTGCGTGCTGCGGTTCTCCGGCTTCTGGTCCCTCAACCACAGCCTCAGGTCGGACGGGCACTGCTCATACAGGTGCTCCAGTATGAATAGGTCAAGCAGTCCTCTTTAGTCTGGGCCCCAGCTGTCCACTTTGCGGGCATACCCCTGCGCCCGGTTGACCAGTTGTAGTATGTGATCTCACGGGTTTTACGCTGGACTCGGAACCTTTTCCGGTACATCTCAGGAGTCAGCCCAAACTCGCGGAGCAGGGCTGTGTTGAACAGTTCGTAGTCCCCGCCTCCGCCCCTTTCAGTCGGCTGTACACCTCCACGGCTGTGGAGTCCAGTAAGGGGGTGAGAACTGCGATCCTGTCTGCAGGCCAACCCCGTGCAGCTCGCAGGCATTCTCAAAGGCCGTCAGGAAGGTATCTATGTCCTCCCCCTCCTTACGCCGGGGCAGCAAGTGCTTATCAAAGCTCTTTGTAGGCTTGGGTCCCCCTCACTCACCGCAGCCGGGGCCTCACGGCTCCTCAGCTGGGCAGCTCCAGCTCATGTTTACGCTGTTCTCTTCCAGCTCCCAGCTCATGTTTACGCTGTTTCTCCTTCCTCCAGCTCATGCTTGCGCTGGTTCTCCTCATGTTTACGCTGTTTCGCCTTCTCCTCCAGCTCTTGCCTCTTTAACTCGAGCTCCTCCCGTCTCAACTTCCTTTCCTCTCCAGCCACGGCTGCTCCACGGATGTCGAGTGTCGCCGGGAGGATCCCTGCTGGGGGTGAGCTTCGCTGGCAGGATCCCCTGCTGGCCGGGGGGTCACGGTGCCCTCGGCATTCGCTGGGCTCCTCCCCCGCCCTTCCTCTAGGCCTAGGAAGGGGGGGTCTCGGGAAGCCCTCATCCGCCGTCTGACCACTCCCAGGGGGACAGACACTGGTGACTGCGCTGCATCTGCCAGGCTGCTTCCCTCAGAGACAGGGTTCCGGTCTCCCTCCTCCAGCTGGGCAATCAGCTGGTCCTTGGTCAGCCTCCCTGTGCGCAGCCCCTCTGCTTGCACAGCTCCAGCAGGTCACACTTGCGCCGCTTGGCGTACATCTTCCTGCTTGCCACTCACAGGCCGGGGTGCTCGCCGCCCCACGGTTTCCAGGGGGACCCTAGTGCACCAGCCCTTCTTGAGGTCACCACCTCTCTGCCAGGGTCGAGCTGCAGACTCTCCTCCGCCGCCCTGGGACCGCTCACTGCAATCCCCCGGGGACCCTGTTACTGCAAAGTCCTTCTCACTGGGCACACACTCCCAGGGTTAATCACCCCTTCGTTTTACTGCTCCCAGTCACTTACTGCAGGAAGCGCCGTCCACAGGGTGCAGTATCTCCCACCGCTGCCACCAGTTGTCACGGAGTCTGGGGGGTTCCAGCCTGCACCCTCTTCCTGGGACCCTCAGCAGTGACTTTTAGCCACCAGTAAAACAGAAGGTTTATTGGACAACAGGAACACAGGTTACAGCAGAGCTTGCAGGCACAGTCAGGACCCCTCCACTGAGTCCTTCTGGGGGTTCAGGGTGCTTGGATCCCAGCTAGGATACCCTGAATTCCGCCCCACAGCCCCAAACCCAAACTGTCCTGCCTTTCCTCCTCCGCCCGAACCCTTTGTTCCCTTCTCCTCCGCCCAGGTGCTCCCCCCTCCCCCCTGCCGGGTCAGGTTACAGCCCCAGCACCTGTCCGTCACCTAAAGACATCCCCTGCTCTCCCATTCCCCATGCAGACAGCCCCTACTCCATCACAATTATAATCAATGGAACACAGTAGTACTAGGGTACAAAATATGTAGGAATGACGGAGTAAGTCATGCTGGTGGGGGAGTGGAACTATAGGTGAAAGAAAGCAGAGTCAAATATACTAAAATTTTAAATGCTTAAACTGTACCATAGACTCTGTATGGATAAAAATTCCATGCTTGAATAGTAAGAGTATAGCCATAGGAATATACTACCAACCACCTGACCAGAAAACCCAGTAATAATTAGGATGTCACCATATTTCCAGGAGACATGTCACCTAAGGATGGACTGCAGAGATAAAATTACTAGACACTATTAATAGATGCTTCTTGAAGAAGCTAGTCCTGGAACCCACAAAGGGAGAGGCAATTCTTGCTTTAATCCTAGATAAAATGCAGGATCCGGTACAAGATGTGAATATAATTGAACTGCTTGGTAATGCCATAATGTGATTGCATGTAATGTTCCTATTGGGGGAAATACCAAAGAAACCTACCACAGTAGCATTTAGCTTCAAAAAGAGGAACTACACAAAAATAAGGAAACTAGTTAAATGGAAATGAAATTAAAAGGAACAGCCACAAGAGTGAAATGCCTGCAAGCTACCTGGAAACACTTTAAAAACACCGTAAAGGCTCAAATTAAATGTATATGCCCTAAATAAAAAAAAAACAGTACAAGGACCAAAAAAAAAAAAAATGCCACCATGGCTGAACAACAGAGTAAAAGAGGCAGTTAGAGGCAAAAAGACATCCTGTAAAAATTGGAAGTCAAATCATACCGAGGAAAATAGAAGGGAGCAAAAACTCTGGCAAGTCATGCAAATGTAAAAGTATAATTCGACAAGCCGAAAAAGAATTTGAAGAGCAACTAGCAAAGACACAAAAACTAGCAGCAAGTTTTTTAAGTATATCAGAATCAGGTGCTAAAGAAGCGCTCAGGGAAGACAAGATTGTTGCAGACAAGCTAAATTAGTTCTTTGCATCAGTCTTCGCTGCAGAGAGGGGTTGGTTCAGGTCTGGAATTCTCTTTAAGGTGATAGATCTGGGGAACTGTCTCAGATTTAGGTGACAATAAGGAGGTTTTGGAACAAATTGATAAATTAAACAGTAACAGTCACCAGGACCAGATGGTATTCACCCAAGAGTTCTGAAGGAACTTAAGATATGAAATTGCAGAACTATTAACTGTGGTATGTAACCTGTTGCTTAAATCTTTGTGCCAGATGACTGGAGGATAGCTAATGTGACGCTGATTTTTAAAAAAGGTTCCAGAGGTGATCCTGGCAATTATAGGCTGGTAAGCCGAACTTCAGTACCAGGCAAATTGGCTGAAACTATAGTAAAGAACAGAATTATCAGACACAGAAATGAATATGATATTTTGAGGAAGAGTCAAAGTGGCGTTTGCAAAGGGAAATCATGCCTCCCCGATCAATCAGAATATTTTGAGGGAGTCCATAAGCATGACAGTGAATATAGTGTACTTGCACGTTCAGAAAGCCTTTGGCAAAGTCCCTCATCCAAGACTGTCAAGCAAAATAAGCAGTTTTGGGATAAGAGGGAAGGTCCTCTTCTGGATCGGTAACTGGTTAAAAGATAGGAAACAAAAGGTAAGAGTAAATGGTCAGTTTTCACAGCGGAGAGAGGTAAATAGCAGTTGTCCCCCCGGGGTTCTCTACTGGGATCAGTACTGTTTAACACATTCATAAATGATCAGGAAAAGGGGGGTAAACAGGGAGGTGGCAAAATTTGCAGATGATACAAAATTACTCAAGATAGTTAAGTCCAAAACTTACTGCGAAGAGTTACAGAGGGATCTTACAAAACTGGGTAATTGGGCACCAAAATGGCAGATGAAATTCAGTGTTGGTAAGCAGAAAGTAGTTCACTTTGGAAGAAATAATCCCAACTAAACATACAAAATGATGGGGTCTAAATGAGCTGTTACCACTCAAGAAAGAGATCTTGGAGGCATTGGTGATAGTTTTCTGAAAATATCTGCTGAATGTGCACTAGCAGTCAAAAACGCTAACAGGATGTTAGGAATGATTAAGAAAGGGATAGATAATAAGACAGAAAATATAATAATGCCACTATATAAATCCATGGCATGCACACACCTTGAATGCTGCATGCAGTTCTGGTTGCCCCATCTCAAAAATATGTATTAGAATTGGAAAAGGCACACAGTAGGGCAACCAATATAATTAGAGGTATGGAACAGCTTCGGTACAAGGAGAGAGAAAAAAACTGGGACGGGTCAGCTTAGAAAAGAGACGACTTGTGGGGGATATGATAGAGGTCTATAAAGTGACAAATAATGTGGAGAAAGTGAATGAGGGGAGTGTTATTTACCCCATCACATAACATAAGAACCAGAGGTCACCCAATGAAATTAATAAGCAGCAGGTTTAAAATAAACAGAAGGACTTCACACAACGCGCAGTCAACCTGTGGAACTCGTTGACAGAGAATGTTGTAAAGGTCACAAGTATATTTGGGTTCAACAAGGGTTAGATAAGTTCATGGAGGATAGCTCTATCAATGGCTATTAGCCAAGATGGTCAGGACGTTGTTCTGGGTGTCCCGAAATCTCTGACAGCCAGAAGCTGGGACTGGACAGCGGCTCTCTTGATAATTGCCCTGTTCTGTTCATTCCCTCTGAAGCTTCTGGCACTGGCCACTGTCCAAAGACAGGATACTGGGCTAGATGGACCAGTGGTCTGACCCAGTATGGCCGTTCTTATGTACACAATCAATTAAGTGCTTCCTTTGTATTTCCGTGGTGGTGTCTAGTCCCTGAGAACCTCTCCAGCATGCCTGCTGACCTCATGGACCAGCTGTCTTCCCTGAAGGCCACGGCAGAAGACATGAAAGATGTAAAGGCCAAGGTGAGCAGCTGGTGTGCCGTCTTGTAACCTAACCATGGAATCAACAATGGTAACAAGTCCACTATGGTTGGCTTGGAGGGTGTGCGAGACAGGGACATTGATACTGTATCTTCCAGGGTCTGAACATGTGCTGTAGTCTGTGGAGTTGCGGTATGGGCATTACTGGAGAACATCCCTCTTGTTTGGCAGTGTGGTTAAGGCTCTGAACTGACACTTTGGAGACTTTTGGGTTCAATTTCAGACTCTGCCACAGACTGCCTCAATGACCTTAAGCAAGTCACTTAGGACTTGATTCCCACACACGTTTGTCTGGCTTGTCTGTTTAGACTGTGAGCTCTTAAGGGCAGAGACTCTCTTACGGTGTCTTTAGTAAAGTGCCCAGCACAACGGTTCCCTGAACTCACTGGCTTCTCGGCACGCTCAGAATATTAAGAACAATAATAAGATCAGTATGAGGTGGGGGAGAAACCCCTGGGAAGGGGTGTGTGTGTGGGAGATTGGCCCTTGTGTCCCTCAGAACAGGTTGCTCCAGGCTTCCTCCCCACCTAGCCCCCACATTCTTCAGCAGTCCTACCCACGTCCATCTCTGCTGTACATCTTGTCAAGGATCATTTTCCGTCACGATGTACACTAGACTGCCCTGTTGCTTTCTGTGTTCAGGGCAGTTTGGAAGCAAGAGGACAGCTGGGTGAATGGGACAGTGTGCAGATTCCTAGCTACTGAATAGGTTAGTCCAAGATCCCCAGTGTGTGTGTGTGTATCACATTTTTGTGCTTAATACACTGAACTAAATTCAGGTCTGAGTGGATGCAAATCCTTTGAAATAATTAGAGTGTCATCTGCTTACATCAGGGCTGCATTTAGCCGTATTTGAACCCAGCGCACGTGCTGGGGCCGGGGGGTGGGGAGTTATTCAGCCATTTTGAGGGAAGTCCTTGCAGGCAGATGTGTGCCTAAAGTCCTGACTCTTCATGGTTCTAGGTAAGGAAGCTGCAGAATGTCCTTGAAGCAGAGGTGGCAACAGAAGCAGATCAGAAAGTGAAGGGATCCAGTCAGATTAACCTGCAGTTAGGTTACCTCAGGTAAAAAGAGGAGAGGAGAGCTGTGGATGTGTGCATCCTGCTGCTAATGCAACAGGCTCCAACAACAAGCCTTGGTCCCACAGGATTCACACGACCTGTAGAGCTGGCCTCTGATAAGACAGGGGCCTGTTATCAGACAGGTTACATTATTTAGTTGGTGTTCGTCCTGCTTTGAGTAGGGGGTTGGACTAGATGACCTCCTGAGGTCTCTTCCAACCCTGATATTCTATGATGCTATAATAAAGCTGGACTCTAATACTGGTCCAGACTCCAGAGGATTCGTACCTATGCTGTAGAGCTGGATTCCAGTGCCTCGTTTGTTATTCTTTCATACAATCTACAGTTTCTGATCCGAATCCCTCATGTAGACCTGAGCTGTGATATCTAGTTCAGTCTCACCAGGTTCAGACCTGAGTTGATGCAGAACTGAACTACAGTTAACTACTCATGATCCCAAGTAGTTCGTCATGACCAGGACTGCTGTCCCTATTCCATTCCCCGGGATGGGGCTGAGCTGTAGCATCTGGTCCACATTCTGGAGGACTTATGAACTGCATAACCTATAGGGCTCATCCATGCTAACTAGCCCGCATCCCACTAAGGCTGGCTTAAAAATGAGCTAGGCTCATTCCCAGCCTCCCAAAGGGTTTTGGTGCATGTAGAACTATTTTGTAACAGGTGACCCATATGCCATGGTTCGTAGAACAGAACTACCTGCAGGGTAGCCAGTGTTCCACTTGATTAATATACTGCAGAGAGCATCCATGTATCGCTCCTGGACCGATCAGAGGCATGGATTGTGCTAAATCTACGTATACGCAGCTGGGCTTGCTTTAAAGCATAGAAGTAGAAGTAGTAAACTGAAGTGCTCCAGGCCCTGATTCTAGGTTTTGCAGGGCTCTGAGCCAGGCCAACATCTATAACCTGAATAGCACACCTAGGCGTGGGACATTGGGCAGGGCAGGGAGGTACCTTGCTAAGTGGCTGTGAGAGGGTTTTGGCACCCGGGGCAGAGGAGTTGCAGGGGAAGTAGGGTGACCAGATGTCTTGATTTTATAGGGACAGTCCCAATTTTGGGGTCTTTTTCTTATACAGGCTCCTATTACTCCCCACCCCCTGTCCCGATTTTTCACACTTGCTGCCTGGTCACCTTAGGGGGAAGGGGTTTGCCATTACTGGGTGGGAGGGAATGTCAAGATCCAGCTGCTTTGGGGATTGGATTGTTGTTCACCAGCTCATCTTTCAAGAGGGCGAGGCGGGGGGAGGGAAACGCTGGGCCATTAAGCTGGAGGGGAGGGGTTCCTAGCAGAATGCTGGGAAGGGGAAGAGAGTCTAACAGTGCAAGACCTCACTCCTCCTCACCTCTCCTCAAAGCAGAGGGACCCCTGCAGCTGGTCTTTGCATGTGCCTCAGGCTGGCTCTACGTTCCCATCTCACCCACATCAAAGAAGCTGGACAGAGCCATAAGAACGGCTGCATTCTTTCTATGGACTGTGTGTTGCTGTGTGGTGTGATAGTAATCTAAATCACAGAGTTACCTCCCAGCAACTGTGTCAGGGGCCAAATTCAGCCCTAAGGTAAACAAGCTGACTTCAGGGGAGCTTCATTTGGCACAGCGGAGGGTTAGCACCTGCCTGTGCTGGGTGCTGGTCCCTGTCTCCGTGCTCCAAGCGCCATGGCAGCACCTCTGCTCAGCAAATGACCCGTTCTGTTGTTGGCTCTGTGATCCAGATCGACAGTACATGACATAGAGAAAGAGCTGCAGGAGCTGAGGGAGCAGCAGGATCACGGCAAAGCCAAGTTGGAGCAGTCGGTCACTGACACAGCCCTCTACCTGCAGGAACAGGTCAGGTGGTTTGAGGCGAGAGGACGGGCTGCTCACTAGCTTGCTGTGAAATAGCTGCCCTTTGGGGTTGGCGCAGTGGTAATTCTGGGTATCTCTGCTTGCCCAGTTTCCCTGTGGTGTTGGACAGCTGCTCAGTACAAAGGTCTAGAGATTTCCTCCTCTTGAAGCCAGCGCCCTAGCCTTGTGGAGTGGGTCAAAGCTCTTAGCTGGGCTCCAAAGGGCCTCTGGCCTCACTAACTGCTGCCTCCCTCCCTGGATCCTGCAGGGGAAGGAAGGGGCTTTTGAGCTCCCTCCAGAGCTGGGGAAACGTTTTTCATGGGTGTAGGACAAGGTGGGCAAACTATGGCCCGTGGGCCAGATACAGCCCGGCAGCCATTTTCATCCGGCCTTCGAACTCCTGCTGGGGAGTGGGATCTCCGGCACTCCAGTTGGGGAGCAGGGTCGGGGGCCGCTCCATGCGGCTCTTGGAAGCAGCGGCATGTCCCCTTGCTGGCTCCTACGCATAGGGGAAGCCAGGGGGCTCTGCTCTGCACACTGCCCCCACTCCAAGCACTATCCCCACAGCTCCCATTGGCCAGGAACCACAGCCAATGGGAGCTGCAGGGGTGGTGCCTGCGGATGAGGCAGCTTGCAGAACTGCCTGACTGCACCTCCGCTTAGGAGACGGAGAAGGGACATGCCGCTGCTTCCAGCAGCCGCTTGAGGTAAGCACCACCCAGAACCTGCACCCCGATCCTCTCCCCGCACCCCAACCCCCTGCCCCAACCCTGGTCACCCTCCTGCCCTCCGAACCTCTTGATCCCAGCCGGGAGCATTCTCCTACACCCCAAATGCCTCACCCCCAGATGGAGCCCTCACACACACACCCACACCCTACTCCCTCCACCCCAGCCCAGAGCCCCCTCCTGCATCCTGAACTCCTCTTTACTGGCCCCATCCTGGAGCCTGCACCCCCAGCCAGAGCCCTCACCCCCTCCTGCAACCCAGCCCCAATTTCGTGAGCATTCATGGCCTGCCATATAAATTCTATTCCCAAATATGGCCCTTGGGCCAAAAAGTTTGCTCACCCCTGGTGTAGGAGATGACAACCCTGGGTAGTGCCCCAAGGACGTGCTTATCCACAGGAATGCAGCAGGGTTTGTTAAAGCTCGCTGTAGGCTAAAGCTTTGCTCTGCTATCTGAGGGGAAGCAGGGTAGAAACACAACTGTTCCTTAGCTTGTCCTGGTGGCAGTTCAGTGGGCTGCCTTATGCAGATGAGCCAGACCCACTCCTTGGTCTGGTAGCAATAAGATGCTTTGCTCAGGTACCAGCCAGTACGTCTTCTGGAATACTTCTAGAACTCCACTCCATGCCGACTGGCCCAAGATAGGGATCTTAGTGATAGACTCCAAGGCAGTTAGGGTTAGCCTCTAGGGGGAGCACTGCTTCCTCAGCTGCTAACTGGAGAAGAACCTAGGGCCCATCCATCCATGGGCCAATCCTTGGAGTCTTGGCCAGAATGTATTGCCTCGGGCATTGCTAATATCCCTGCTGGCCAGCAGCAATGGGGTGCTGGAGACACCTCTCTGATAGAGCTCAGCACCCATCGCCCAGGTGCCTTAGCAAGCAGAGAAATTCTGCTGGGCACTGCCTGTTTCAAACCCAACTCCTTCTCTCCTCTGCCTACAGTTAGACAAGCTTAGATCTATCATAGAGAACATGATGACCTCCTCATCCACCTTGCTATCCATGAGCATGCCCACTAGCCCAGAGCCTGGGGAGGCAGCGCCGAATGGCACGTGCCCAGCCTGCAGCCTAGATGTCAGCGAGCAGGTTAGCCAGCTGTTCAAACGCTATGAACAGCTGCAGGATTTAATTAGCAGCTTCATGACGAGGCACACGGAAAGCAAGCCAGCAAAGAGGCCGCAGCTGAGGAGCCAGGTAAGGCCAGCCAAAGGGAAACACTCTGCTTTATTGTCCAGGCTTCCAGGCCAAAGCTGTGACCGTAATGCAGTACCTGGGGGGAGTGAGGGATGAAGGATTTCAGTGGCCCTGTGAGGAGATGGTTCAGACTGGATCCTTTGGATCTGGGTCCATAGCCCAGTGCAGCAGTGAGTCGGAGCAGCAGGCGGCAGACCAGGGCATGCTGATTGCTCCTAATGCAGAGCCCACGGGAAGAGCTGCACACGGGAGTCATGTGACTGTGATCAATTCAGCCCCTCTGTGCTGCACACCATGCAGGAGCAGATCACTGCCGGCTCCCTGGGAAGCCCATTGTTGTTCTGGCTCCTTGTTTAGCCTTGGTTTACACCTGCTGGCTGGCCTGGGAGGTGGGTGCCCTGACTTCTCATCTCGAGGCCTGGTCTCAAATCCTGATTTTAGGGGTCACATATCAGAGTGAGTTTTGTGTGTCTTCCCACTGCCTAGTGGGCTCATGGCCAGCCCTACAAAGCCATCCCAGCATTCCACCTGGCTTGTGGTTTCTGCTCTAGAGAAGCTGCAAACTGGAATAGCAGGGATGGTGGAGGCCAGGACCGAGGAACATTGGCAGACTGCAGTAGGTGGGGGTGCAGGTCAGGGCTCCGGTGCATCGCCAGAGCTGTGTGAACAGTATGCCCTCAGGGCAGGCATAGCAGGGGTTGCTGCAGGTTGGGGCTGAGGTGCCTTGGCAGAGGTGTGTGTGGGATTCCAAGACCAGATTAGCAGAGTGTGCTGCAGGTTATGATCAGCAGAGCTCTACGTGTGATGCAGCTTGCTCATTACCTGCTGTCCTGTGCCAGGCTGAGGGCAGCGCAGTCACTCTCTTCCGGTAGCACTCAGCTTCACCAAAATGACAAAGAAGAGGAGGAGGCAGGGATTTGAACAGGGATTTTGGCATAGCAGTTTGAGTCCAGTGCAGATCACAAGGTTCCATTCAACCATTTGCTCTGCAGTCTGTAGCTCTAGCTTTGCACAGGTTCCCACCCTGCCCTCAGACACTCGTTGCACTATCAGTTCTATGTGCAACTTGCAAGCCAGACAGTCCAGCCCGCCTCTCTCCTGCCCCTTCCATCTGTGCACCCGTGTCACAAAGGGAATATCCCGTCTCTGGCTTGATGCAGTTCAGATCAGCACTTGTCCAGAGCAGAGCTGGAAGAAGACCCTAGTTGGTGACTGAATGGGGAATTGGGCTCCACGTGACCCTGTGTGGCATCAGTAAATTTCACAGAACATCTGCCATTAAATGATGAACCTGAGATTAGAGAGAACGAGGCCAGCCCAGTCTTTGTGTGGATGTAGGCGGCACAGTTATGTTCCTGCCACTCTTGGTGTTTTTTTGATCTCCTGTGTGGGACAACATAGTGGCTTTATGACACTTAGACTGTTACATTCTTCACTGTGTCAGAGCCCCATTATGATGAACTGATGCAATGTTATGATCTATCTAGAGATCTATGCATGAGATTGGGGCCAGGACTCCTGTGTTCTCTTCCTATCACTTCTGGCACAGAACCTCTCCATGCCTTAGTTTCCTGTTTGGTGAAATGTGAACAAAAATACTTACTTCTTGGGGGTGGGTTTGTGAGGCTTACTTGCTCAACGTATGGAAAATGTTTTGGGAGTTGGTGGTTTCTGATGGTGTTTGAGTTTCTGGTGGTGTTTCAGCAGTCATTTTTTAGCTGATCCAAATGGCAGGGTATGGCGGCACCTTCGCCAAGCCGTATGGGTCCCAGGAGATGCTGGAATGATTCCTAGGCTCAGATATTCAGCTGCAGCTTCTCTTTTGCGTTAAAAGTCACAGTAGTTGATTGTGTCTGCAAAAGTGGGCACAGGCCCTTTTTGCACAAACGGATCTGAGATAAGGGTGAGCAGCGATAGTGCGCACACAAGTGCTGGCTTTGTATATCTGGAGTATGCACCCTCTTTTGGAAGCAGAGTCTGCAAAAACAATAGCCAGCACTAGGCATGTTGTAAATATCACTCCTAAAAGGAAGGCTCAGGGGCTCAAACAGATACATACTTAGCCAGTTCCAGTACAACCCGTGGGTGCTGGCACAGAACTCTGGGCCCTCGACTGCCACAGGGAACCACTTTTTATCTGGACTGTGTCCAGCAGGAAGGGATGTGTCCCAGATACCCCATATATCATTCTGCCCAAGGGGGACTGGGGATTGGTGAAGAGTTGTCTATGGAGCCTGTCACCTTGAGGTCGCTCATTTGAATTGACTAGTACTGGCTGAAAATCTTTCCCATGGATACCATGTAAGTGTGGTCTGTGTGACACATGTGGTCGATCCAGATCTCCATGTGCAAGTGAGCAGGTGTCCATGTCACCAAAAGCACATCCACGGCTGGCAGTCTCAGAAGTGAAGCCAAGCACTGGCTGGGCCCAGCCGTAGCGGAGAGCCTTCCAAGGGAGGGATGAGGCGTTGTACCTCTTGCCCATGCCAGGCCTGCTCTGTGGTTTGAAGGCTTTGTGTCTGTCAGTAATTATCTGCTACAGAGCTTCACTTTCCCCTCCATTGCCTTTGAATCAGGACGAAGAGCTGCTGAGTCGCATCCAAAACACCATCCTCCAGGTGCAAGGAGACTGTGAGAATCTCCTTGCCACCACAGGGAACCTCATAGAAGACCATCGGCAGAAGCAGAAAGATATTGCTGTAAGTGACAGCAGGGGGCCTGGCTAGAGGATAAGGTGCTTCCAGTACTCACCAAGGGTTTAGGTTGCTTGGTAATCAGGGATGCTCATAGCACTGTGCATCCTCATCATGGACGTTCGTTAGCAAGGAAAACAAAGGGACGAGCAGAGGAGACAAAGGATCCTCTCTCCTGCCCTGGGAGAACCCAACACATCTGGGGCTCTACATAGCACAGAGGATAGGTAGGTGTTAGCCCCGGAGCCACTCTCTCCTAGTCCAACATCAAGTACTGCAGGAGACTGAGTCATGCGACTGAGTTGCCTGTTATAATACACCGGGGATTTGCTGAGGCTGTCGTCAGAGACTGACCCCAGAAATATAACGCCCACCACAGGCATTAAAACACGAGGGGCCTGGTGCACAGTGAGTCTCTGCTAGATGAGCGCCCTCTTGAGAGCGAGGAGACCTGGAGAGGGGATCAAAGGTCAGACAGGGAATATCACATGGACAGCTCTCCTGTCTGCAGGTTCTTACACTGACTAGGCCCGCATGTGCCCCCTTCATCACCCTGCTGTTGTGTTTAGTGATGACTCAAGTTATCTGAGCCCCAAGAGGCCTCCGGCCACCAGGGAGCACGTGCAGGTGCTCCTGGTGGTCTGGGAGATGGCAAGGATTGTACAGTAATGTCAGCCTCCCCGTTTTCTGACCAGTTTTCATCTCTGCCTCTTCTGTGTTCTGTAAAGCTTCTCTTCCAGTCGCTGGAGAAGTTGGAAAAAGAGAAAGCAGACAAGGAGCATCTGGAGACAGAAATTGACGTGGTAAGAGGGTGTGCAGCACCGCTTGGGTGGGACAGACGCACGTGGTTTCTTTCACAAGCACAGGAGATGTATGTTTAGGCTCTCTAGTCAGTGGGAGGTGGTGTGGTCCCCTGGCTAGGATCCCAAGCTGGAGAGCTGGCTCTTCTGCGTGGGACTTGGACAAGTCCCGTCGCCTCTCTGTAACTCTTTTAAATGAGGCTGTGAGATCTGCTGATGAAAAGTGCTAACCATGATTACTTAGCATTTTACATCCTCTAAATGCAACTTTAAGGAGACTCTCCCTGTCGTGCACACGCTGTTACACTTATATTACCTACACAGAAGCCAGAATTGTCAGTCGTGGCCCCTTATTTTGGTGCCTCAGCTGCTCAGTGTCTGTATGAGACACCTTGAGCTTTCAGAGGTGCTGAGTACCTGCAGCTCCAATTGCAACTACTCCTGACCCATACCAGAGTATGGAAGAGGAGGGTCCATGCTAGAGTTGTCCTGGGGTATTGGTGAGGAGCTGTCCCAGGCCAGCCATCTGAAATGCTATGACATCATCTGCTTTAATGAGGAAGGGCCTGATATAAGTGGGCAAAGGGGAGAAGGGAGAAAGAAAATGGATAGAGTTGAAGGATGGAGCCCTTACGCAGAGCACCAGAGCCTTGATTGTGAAGAGAGGGAGGCGTTTCTTTCTGGGCAGTGGAGAGGGGAAGCCGTATGCTCACATGGGGCCCTGTGAAATGGGAATGTTGGGTGGAATGCTTCTCTTGTGCCCCAGATCAAGCTGAGGTTCTTCCTCCCTCCGCTCCCTCCCCGTCATTCTCCTTTCTCCCCCTGGCCAGAAAGCAGACAAGATCGCCCTGGCTGGCAAAGTCAGCCGCACCCAGTTTGATGCCACCACGGAGCAGCTGAATAAGATGATGCAGGATCTGGTGAACAAGATGAGCGGGCAGGAGCAGGACTGGCACAAAGTGCTCGACAAAATCTTGGTGGAGATGGACTCCAAGGTAAAGCTGGAGACCTGCCTTCTGCATGACTCACAGCCCCACCCAGTGCATTAGCCAGCTGCCAGCCACAGGAAGGGCAAATGGGGGAAGGGACTTGGCCCAGTTTATAACAGGACAGGATGAGGAGCTTGGTCCTCTCTAAACACTGTCTCTGCTATAACTGCTGGGGTTTTCATGCAGGGCCTGGGTCCTAGTCTTCCTCGGGCCCCTTTACGTTACTCTGGGGCCTTCAAGTGAGCAAAAGTTACGCTCAAGGCACTTTCACGCTGTCAGACCCCTCTGCAAAGGGGCCGTGGTGTATATGGGAACCCAGCCAGCAGTGTTTTATTTTTAATTCTCATTTCCTTCTGCCTCCTGTAATGGATCCAGACCTGAGCCCAGGAGCAAGGGGACTTTCTCATGCATGCTAGGAGTGCTCAGGGAACAGATTGCCGTGCAACACACACCAAGCCTGATCTGCTACCCCTGCCATGCAGGACCAGATCTCATCCAGCTGCTGCTGGCCTCAGAGAGGGTGCAGGGGATGTGACACAAGGTGTCCTGCCTTCTATGCATTTAGCTCTTAAACCAGGATCTTCTTGGGGCAGGGATTCTGTGACAATGCTGAGCATGCTGGTGCTAAACCAGGCATGACTTTTTGTTTTCCTCTCTTCCTATTTCGCATGGCTCAGCATTCCCCAGCACTGACGGATGTACCCCCTGTGACAGAATGAGAGTTCCCTGCAGTATCCTCAATGAGCTTCACTGAATTAAGTGAATTCCTTTGGGCTCCATCGTATTAAAAATGCAGTTGTGTGTGTGTAGTGGTGGGATTGTGTGTATTTCCATGGGAAGGGTAAATAGGAGACCAGCAGTGAGTGATTAGGCAAATTCACTCAGATTGTAACACCCCCAGGGAAACCACTGCCCTGGACAGGCTGATGTGTACTAGTTCAAACTCCAGGGATCTACAGACAAAGAAAGGAATTTGGGGTAAATAGCCTGATTTTAAACTGGCTCAGGGCCTTCTTCTTGATCCAGCCAATGGACAGGACCCCTGGTCCACTGAGGGCCCCAGTCGTTAGGGGAGGGTTGGAAGGACTGGGCCTACTGAGGCCCCATAAGACTGAGCAGAAGCTGTGATGAACTTGAAACCACAAGGCAGCCCCTTGGTGGGGGTTTGAAGGACTGCTCCTGCCTGAGCCCATGTTAGGGTGGGGGTGATGTCTGGTAGCCTTATTAGTGTGTGTGGAGGTTCTTTGTTTGTAACATGTTTTCTCTGTAATGCTTTTTACCTCAAGAATCAAAGAGACTTGCATAGAACGGGCTGTATGGTACTCATAACCGGAGCAATCACACCTGTTTACCAAACCATCTCTGAAGAGAAAGCAAGCGGGTGCCCAGGGGCAACCTGTCTGTGCTGGGAAATAAACAGTGAAGGCAGGGAACTGTGCAGTCTGGAAATACCCTGGTCAGAAGGGATTGAGAGGCGGGAGAAGCAACAGCTGGGGAGCTGGAAGCCAGAGAGCAGGTGCCCTGGCTGGGCCAGTGAGTGGAAATACAGGTGGAGTTGCCCTGAATTGTGACACCCCCTGACTGTGGCCTGAGCAGAATTGCCCCCCTTGTTTGATGTGCTGTCTGTGTGGTTCTAGTGGTGCCCTGCTGCTGTCCCGTCACTTAGAGATGATCTGTGGACATTCGGTGAGTCTAGGAACCTTAGGAGGTAAAGATGGAAAGGCCCCACTCACTGTTAGATCACTCCCAGCAATCCAAGATTGTTCTCTGCAGTACATTTCCTAACATCTTCCTGCTATCTTATTCCAAATGACCGGAGTGATGGAGCTTCCACCACTTTTCTTGAGAGACTGTTCCAATCTGAACTGCAGGGGAAACTTCCCAGGGTGAGATGGGACAGCCTCTGAGTTCCTTTGCCTAGCTTCATCCCACAGCTCCTGCTTCTACCTCCATGTCTCCTTTTAGAAAGCATCTCTCTTCTCCTGGGTGTTCACTGCCTTTGAACCCATTGGTGAGCCAGTTGTACACATGCATACAAATGCGCACAGCTTTCACTAAGTGTGCATTGCCTTGCAGCTGGACCGCCTGGAATTAGATCCCTTCAGACAGCAGCTGGAAGAGCGTTGGAAGGCCATCCGGAAACAGCTGAAGGAGAGGTCTCCGCAGTATGCAGCGGATGATGCTGCTGGAATTAGAAAGTAAGCACATCCAGAGATGGACAGCTACAGCTTGAGAGAAACACGTTACACCGAGGGATTGGTCTCTCTGTCTTCCTGGGATAACCTCAGTCAGGTTGACTTCTCTTGGGGCTTATCTACACACGCAAGTTGTACCACTGTAACCATGCCAGGATAGTTAAAGCACTACAAGCACCTAGTGTGGATGTAATTATACCAGTATAAATATGCTTAGACGAGTACAGCTGCTCCATACGGGAAGGGGAATAACGATAAGGCAACTTTATCCTGGTATAACTGTATCCACACTAGAGCTTGTACTATAACACAGTCGGTTAAAAAAAAAAATCACCCGTCTAGACAACATAGCTATACTGGTATAAAAATTGTGTGCAGACCTGGCTTTAGGATTTTTCTAGTGCTTGCCTATTCAAATACTGTTGCAGCTTTCCTGACCTAAAAGTGTTTCCAGCTTCTTTGCTCCTGTTGTTCTGTTGCAGGCAGAAGCTCAGTTGCGGAACAGGGAGGCTATTAACAATGAAGATGGAGATTTTCAAAGCTGCCTAAGGGATTGGAAATGAACAGGCATCTAAATCCCTTGCACAGGTTTGAAAAATCCTGTCTTAAAACCTAAGAGCTGGTAGCTCTTGAAGTGCACTAGGGACTTCGGCATTGCTACTGATTTTATGTGGAAGGCCATCAGATACTATGGTGGTGGGCAGCAGTACAAAGCCCTTATATAAGAGAGATCGCTGCCTCTTCAGACAGAGCCATTTGGAGGAATATGTGAGGGTGGGCGTATGTGACTCATGGCTTTTATTCCTAGCGCTGACCAGATTCATTGTGTTTTCTGGGGAAGCCGCTTACTGCCTCTTTCTGCCTCAATTTACTCACGTGTCATATCTACTTAAGAACTTCACAGGGGTTTGCTCCTCAAGTGGTGTCAACATTCACAAACTGCTTGGCGATCCTAGGATGAAAGAAGTGAAGTGAAACTTTCCCATGAGTTTTACCAACACGGTGAATTGCCACCAGTTGTGAGTTGTCCCCTATGTAGGGCCACTAGAGGGCACCCGTGCTCAGTGTGTAGGTCCTAGGCACGGGCCCACACACTGCAGGCGCTGCCAGAGAAATGAAACCTGGTGGGTCCTCTCGCACCCTGTTAGCCAGATGACACAATAACAGTTTTGTATGGCCCACGTGTTCTGACATCCAGAATCCACTTCCCAGCTCACACATGTACTTTTGTGCTCTCTCCCATGGGCCACCTGTTATTTTTTATTGAACCTAACATCAGATCCACTGGGAGGGGTGGAAAATAAAAGCAAACAAGCTCTGAGATGAGTCAGGTTTTCCCCCAGCATCAGGCAGCCTCTCGGGGGAAGGCAGGGGTGCCTATGTGGTTGATTTCAGTTTTGCCTGTAGGGTGATCTTTACATAAATGGGCAGGTTCAGAGCTGCCATGCAGTCCGTGCAAGAGAGATTGTGCTTTCATGTCAACTCAGGACAGGTTTTCAGTAATTCCGGTGGCTGATTCATGACCCCATCCTTGTTTTATTAATGATACGAGTGATTAGGAGTAGGATTGTTCTGGGGTTTGGGGTCTGAAGGTGCAGATCTGGTTCCCGGTTCTGTGCCCTCTTCCCCTGACAGCTTCAATAGGGTTTCCTAAGGTTTATGTGGGTGCAGGTTCCACCCCTTCATCACAGTTCTATGCCAAGTTACATGTGCTTTTAAGCAATTTTTTCCTGGTGTGTTTGTTTAGTGCTGATAGAACTGCAGACTGGGTGTAGTGTGTAAAAGGCCAGTGTGTATGATAAGTGTGAACGTGGGTGTAAATTTCGTATCCATCGATACATGTGTAACATCCAGTGCCTGGTGTGTAAAATGATTTCATAGCAGTTACAGGTGCAAGGTTTATGTTTATGACAAAACTTAATCACACCGGCAATGATAGCTAGTGGTTAGCGCAGGGGAGTTGGCGTCAAGGCCGCTGAGCCTGCCTCTGACTTGCGAGGCGACCTCGGGCAAGTCACTTCCCCACTTGTGCACTGAGGATAATGACATTGGCCCACCTCACAGGGGATGTGGAAGAAGTGAATGTGTCACCTTTCCGTGGTGTTTATTATTTGTGTTCCTGTATCGCCTCAGAGCCCTAGTCATGGCCCAGGACCCCATAGTGCTAGGCACTGTACAAATACAGCGTAAAAAGAGTCCCTGCCCCAAAGTGCTCACAAGTCAAGTATAGCCCCTTTCATCTGAGTAACTCCAAGTATTATCATCATTATATATTACATATAACTGGCCAGATCCTCCGCTGGTGTAGGTAGTTCCACTGAGGTCAATGGAGCTGTGCGCATTCACACTAGCTGTGGGTCTGGCCCAATACAGAAATGCCGACGTAGTTACTTGAATAAAATGAGTTCCCTGGCCAGTGTATTGCTGATATGGTCACGCAGTGGAGCTATAGAAATATTTCATGTCCCAGGTCACTGTTCTTAGCACCCTCTGTGCTACTCCGTGGTCCTCTAGGCTTGGGGCTCTGTAACTTCTTATTCAGTCCTATTGCCCTTAGTACAGATCCAAAGAAACCATTTGTCCCTGGGCCTAAGCCTGTAATGATTCCCATGTCTGGTTTCATCCCAACAGAAGACTGATGGCTCATTTCCACTGCATTTCCTGCGACAGACCTCTGGAAATGGTGGTGCCTGGCCCGTAAGTACTGGACCGTGTTTCTTGAAATGTTTTATTGGCATAAACGCGGCTTTCCAGAATGCTGCAGCCTTTTACAGGTGGGGCTGGTGGGCAGCCGCTGCTCATGGTCTCTTGAGTTCAACGACATGGGTTAAGTGACATGAAGAAAGAAATAGGGTGGGGGAAGAGGGGCAGTGATGTATTTTCCCCATGTTGGGGAGGGAAACAACATGCCTCCCCCCTCATCCACGTACACTGTTTTCACAGTGTTGTGCCCCTGTGTGCCTTAGCATGGTGATTCAAACACTGGTGACATGCCCCGAGGTGGGTTCAGAAGCTGCTTTTTGGGGGCACCCCTCAAACTTCCTATTGGATCTTAAGCAAGTTTCTAACCCTTATTGTGCAGAAACCCTCCCAAATGTGACTCGCCGCAGTAATTAGGTTCATTGGCTACAGCTCACAGGAACCACCTTACCAGATCAAACCAATGGGATTACAGGAGACAAAAGGGGGTGGTTCAGGTGCCAGGGGTAAAACTCTTGCTCCAGTGGTGTGAGCATACAGCTGGAAACCAGGACTTCCTGTATTGTCATCCCAGCACTGCCACTGGTCGAGCTGGTTGGGTGTTTTCCAAGGGAACATTTTTCCATCAGAAAATGCCAATTCTTGGACAGTGAAACATGTAGGTGCTGACAAAAAATCTGTTTGAAAAAGCCCCTGATACAAAGCGTTTTGATGATGTTGGTGCATTCCATGGCGACAGTTTCAGAAGGGAATGTTTTGGTTTTGAAATTTATTTTATCTTACAAAGAGATACACATTTAAACTCCCAAAATCAGAACAAAAAATGGAATTTTGTTTTGCAGGAGTTTTCTAATCTCTCTTCCCCCCCACCCCCACAATTTTGGAACAGAAAAACATGTTTCATTGTGTGGAATTTCACACAAAATGGAAAATCTGGGTCCCATCCAGCTCTGCCACTGACTCTGTATTGGTCTTTGGCAAGTCATTTAGTCTCTCCATGTTCTTGGCTGTAAAATGGGGGATAGTAATATTTTACTGACCTCTTAGGAGGCTAATAAATCAATGACTGTGCAGAGCTTTGTCCACAGAAAGTGCTACAAAGGGAGGATTATGAAGTAACCGTTTTCAGGAGCTCATCCTCCCCTGACCCTTGCTGTGAGAAACTCGCTGTGTGGTGCTATCTCTAGTCCCCTGTGCTAGGAACGAAAGCTTCATAGTGCCTGCAAACTTGGAAGAGCCGTGATCAAATGAGATAAAGCCTTAATCTCTTTAACTCTGGCATATCAAATGCTAGAATCTGATTGACACTGAAGTGGAAAAGCAAGGACAGTCACCAGAATAGTGACAGGTTTCAGAGTGTAAATTCAGATGTAGTTGACCCGATATTAATTATTCCATTCCTGCGCTGTGGCCAGGGGTGATGAGTTGAGGAAGGGGGCAGGGGGCAAAGATAAATTTAAATTCCTTTTGCACTCCCCACATTCAGGAGCCTTGCACAGTCCTGCCCAACTCCCGGTGTAATTTAGAGCAGCCCTTAGGCTGCTCTAAACTTACGCTCTTTTTCCCATGGTCCCCAGGAAGTAGGGAATAGCTTTAGTGCAGTGCACTCTGGCCATGCCCCCAACATGACCCTGACCCCGCCCCGTGCCAGGGCTGGCATGGAGCCCCAAGCCCAGCTCTTCACTGGTCAGGGAGGTCCCTTGCCCAAGAGAGTTTCTGAGGGGCCATTTCTGTCCACTTTCAGACCCCTTTACGCTGCTAGAGGGGCATGAAGGTGTTACTGCAGGGATTAGAGTCTCTCTGGTGCTGACCCCCATCCATGCTTTAGGGTCCAGTAAACTTCTCCTACCGCTGGCCCTGGAGCAACAATGGGAGAGGTGGATTCAATCGATGATTCGTTCTCCAAGCTTCCCGTACACCCCCTGCTGGATGTCAGCTACGGCACCATATGACCATGCGCCATGTACAAATGAGGGGCTGAGATCTCTCTCCAGGGACATGTGGTAAACCCCAGACATGCCAGGCAGTGGATTTAATAATAGAGATGTTTGGATTTTCTTCTCTTCTTCCGCTGACCCCTTTGCTTATTGACTTGCCAGGACCATCATGACCATCCCCTCCGTGCCGGGGTTACCATCCCACCGCTCCATCCGGCCCTACACCGTCTACGAACTGGAGCAAGTCAGGCAGCACACCCGCAGGTATGGTGGGAGGGAGGGGCCTTTACTCCTAGTGTTTGCCTTCACGTGTGATGGGGACCAGAGAAAGGGGGTTGAGCGGGAAGAGCTCTCCATCTCCACTGGGAGTGGTGGCAATGCAGAGGTTCCTCTGCTAGCAGAAGCTTCTGACATTGACCGGGTTGGAGCAACAACTGCAGCTTGGACCAGCCAGCCAGACGGGGCCCTTCCCAGGCCTGCCTTCCATTTCCGGCTGTCTTGGAATTAGCAGAGGGGGGACAGTTCCCCCCAGCCTCCTTTCCCCATCACCCTACTGCAGGCCTGCTCTTCCTAGCAGAGGGCTGCCTGCCTTCTCCTAGGGAGAATGGCCACTCTCCTGCCCTTCGTTTTGATGCACTGAAGCTTTGTACTGCTGCGCTTTGCTAGTTAAGTGAATGCCGCTTCCTTTCACTCCTTGCTTCCTGAAGCCCAGAGCTGGAAGCCCTACACCTGCTGGGTCATCGAGAGGGGGAGGGGAATTTATCCAGGCTGTTGTGAATTGGCTAGGGGCTAGTGCTGCTCTCAGGGACACCTGTGTGTCATGTCCCAGTTTACGGGGCTGCCCCGTAAACGAAGGCATTGAGATGAAGTACCTAAGTGTCTGCACAGCAGTCATTGAACTCCCAAGGTCCTGCCCCAGCACAGGCTGGGCTCAGTGTAAACTCTAGGATGGGTTCTCTAGGGACCGCTGCTTTGGTTGTTCGAAAGTCCTGGTCAGGAATCGAATGTGGATGTCCCTAGGATCTTACATGGAGCAACCCCATTAATCTCGTTGGGGGTTGCACTGGTGTCAGTGACAGCAGACTTTGGCCTTGGAGACATTTGCAAGGAGTTAACTGACCCTTTCTCCCCTCGGCCATACAACCCTGCACAACAAAACCTTTGGAAATCCTCCAGCTGTGGCGATAGCAGGAGCATAGCTCCAAACTCACGGCTCGGTGATGCCCAGCTCCACGTCACACAAACAGGGAAACCCAAAACTCTTTTCTGTGGCAGAAAGAACAAATCACTTCAGCCAGAGTGCAATGAGTTTTGCAAGAGCTCAGCCCTGTGGAATGTATCCACAGGAGAGAACCCCGCACAAGTGGCCCTGTTTGGTGACGTCTCCTCCGGGAGGTAAAGGGCTGAGTAAGTCCTGAAGAGTGAAATACCCTCTCAGATCTGAGGGGTTGCGGCTGCACAGGGCTGAGGCTCATCTGCATGAGGGAAGCCTGCTCTGCTGCTAACACTGCTTTGCAGATGACTAGAGGACTTCAGTGTCCAGTGCTGTTGGAGTGGGGTTTCAGCCACCTTTCTCAGGACTCAAATGGGCTGGTACAGCCTGGCTCACCTATCCTCGGGGTCCTCATCCAACTCTCCAAACAGTGTAATGGCCCGATCCTTCCTCATGTGAGCAGCCCCCGATAGAGCCCATGGGACTAGTCGTGTGAGCAAGGCTGGGGTACTAGCTCTAACAGCGTCCCAGCCCTGGGTAACCATATGACTTCTCCTTTCCTTTCCCCTCTCTGAATGCATCTCCTCCTCCGCCCCAGTCTGAAGTTAGGCCTTAGGCCCTACCCTCACTTGGATGTGCTCCAGCTGGAGAAGAGCGCGGGCCTTGGCAAGCTGCGCAGCATCCACTCCAAGATGCTCATGGACATAGAGAAGGTGCAGATCCACTTTGGAGGCTCGGCGAAGGCCAGCAGTCAGATGATCAGGGAGATAATGCAGTCGCAGTGTCTCAGCCCAGGCCAGTATAACAAACGGTAGGAGAGCAGGTCTGAGTAGTGAGTATAAAGCCAGAGAGATGGGGGGAGGGAGGCGCTTATCCCTGCCCACACGAAGAGCTCGGGCACATACGCATTCACCACAGTGATTTCTGATAGGGCAACGTGATACCTGCTGCATGCAGAGCCAGGAGAGCCTCAAGTGATGGGCAGTCATCAGCCCAGCCCCAGTCATTACGCAGCGTAGAGCCTGAGCCTGTGGAGGGGCAGCTGGGAGGGACTCACCCTCTTTCCTGGCTAGTTGAGCACAGCTGGACGGATCTCACTTCCTTCGGTGCAGTGCTCTCAGATACAGACAAGCTGTGCTCTCTGCCCGCCGAGGAAGATCTCTCCCCGCAGGCCGTCCCGAGGAGAGGGTACCACACTGCAGGAGAGTCCCAGGGCAGAGTAGGGTTAGCTTTTCAGCAAAGCAGGCAATGTGACCAGCCAGGGGTCAGTCCCTCTTTGGCATCGTAGGCACACAGGACTTGCCCTAGTGGGTCAGACCAATGGTCCAGCTAGTTCAGTATCTTGTCTCCAGCTATGGCAAGTACCGGATGCTCCAGAAGAAATTACGAGAACTCTCCAGTGGACTGGTATAGGGACAGTTCCTTCCTAAGTAATCCTGAACGGTAGCAGTTGGCTTCTGCCCCCGAAGCATGACCACTGATATCTCTTATAGACTTTTATCCTAGGTGGCATGCATACTAATCATGGAACAAACGGAGTCCATTCTGATCAGAGGGAAGAGCATGTGAGGGTGAGGGCGTAGAAACAGCCCCTCGTAGCCAAACCGGCCTTTAGACACCAGAAGAGTTTGGGGGAGGGGGGGATATTTGTTTGGCTCCAGTTGCGATGAAGCTCGTTCTGGATCTGTTGTCATGGCAGCTGCTCACATGGATCTTCCTCTTGTGAGAGATCCTGGGTTCTTTTAACTGTTGTATTTGAGATGGACCAGGTTCTGCCCCAGACCTACTCCCTTACTTCCACTTCAGATTGACAGTGCTGGTCATTAGACCCGTGCTATGGCAGACAGCCCCTCTCTAATGGAATTCACCACAGAGCAAGCGCACAACATCAGTTACCATTAGTAAGGCGGGCCTCAGACTCCAGCCTCCTCCAGCAGGCTGAGCCAAAACCCTGGATCCAGACTTTGGGGAAAGTTTTAAATTTGGATCCAACTTGGCAGCTTGGGCCCCTCTCTATAGGTCAGAGGAGAATAAGAGGAGACCCAAAGAGCCCAATGGGTTGTCCTGAGGGGTGAGTGTTTCTCTTTGCCTAATACCCAGGCCTTGAGTCCTCGCTGTATCAGGCCCCTCTCCCCACTGCTACCTTGTCACTGTATGGATGCACAGGTAACTGCAAGAATTGCCTGCAGCTAGAAGGTTGTCCCTCCCACCTCAAGGCTCCTTGTCCTTCCTCAGCTCCCTCTCCAGTTGCTTCTTTTCCCTGTCCCTGTGGTCTTCATGGACTTCACAGTTAGCTCATCGTCCATGCATGGGGCTCCAGCAGTAGCAGCCAGGAGATCTACGCTCTCTTTAAGGGGTCGCTTTCAACATCCTTTGAAGGTGACCTGCAAGGAGAAGCTAGTGCCTGAAAAGATTTTTTTTGTTTGGTCTTTCTGCTTAGAAATCTCAAGTCCCTGGTTTTGTTGGAGGGACTCGTCCGGGATCTCTCAGCACATAAATGAGGGGCTGAGAGAAAGGTGTTGAGACTTTAACATAGACCACTTTTGCCCCAAGGGTTTGTCAGGAATTGAGTTAAATGGATGCTAACAAAAATGTGCCCTTTGTTCTAAACAGGCTGCACAAAAGTCACTTCCCCTCTCACCAATCAAGCGTCAGTTTCATGAGGTCTCAGCTGTCAGGATCTTACCAGGTCTCCAGTTGTCCACAGAAAACACAGGATAGGCAAGCTAGCAATGTCTAGTTTACAGACATGCAGGATGTTTTTTAAGAGCCATACCCCTTCCAGGTGTTTTTTTGTCCCTCTTAAAGCCGCAATAAAGGCCACATACCCAGTTACTTCCCCATCACAGGTCACTGGTAACACAGGGGTGTGGCAGCAGGAGGTTTTTGTTTCTATGGTGACTTACGAAGATAGAAACCCTGGACTCCAGAAGCCAGCTCGGTTTTGCAGTGTGCTCTGGAGCTGGGCTGTCACGGAGGCTTTCTGCTATTTACCTGGCTGAGTTTGCAGCATTGCTGTTCACTGTCTCACAGTGACAAGATGGCGGAGATGGCAGAATATGGTTACCTGTCCATGCCTCGGCGCTGCGGCGGCAGCCACACCCTCACCTACCCCTACCGGCGCTACACACGGCTGCAGCAGATCTCCCAGTGTATGCCGGTGCATCCCGAGGAGACTGCCATGCTGACAGTGATGAAGGTATCAGGGACTGGGATGGCAGGGAGGGAGAGAGACCAGGAACACAGCTGCCTGATTCTCCACTGGCCCACTCCTTGTGTGACCATTGACACCAGGCAAATTGGGTGTCAAACAATACCTGGTCACGACAGAAGTGTGCTATGCTCTCACTTTGCACTGGGCTCCGGGGATATGCAAGGCAAGGGAGAACCAGACCCAGAGGTTCCCCACCTGGAGTCTGCAGTGTGCTTGCTGGTGGTACCCAGAGAGCTGTCTGGGACATGGGGCTGACCCCCCCACTTCAGTTCCCACTGTTGGATCACCAGAAAAACAGTCATATTCCTAGATACAATCTCAGGTCAGATAGCCCCAGAGCTGGTCTGGATCTTGTATACAAGATGCTAATAATTTTGAGTCAATAAAATGTATCTTCTTCATAAACCTTGACTACGCTCGAAACGTATTGCCAAGATGTCCCTCGGTTGCTAACACCACTTCAGCTCCATGGTAGCCGTAATGTTGAGCCATAGATGGGGTTCCTGCCAGAATTTTAAGTCCCTGGTCATCTTACCCTTCTCAGAGCAGGTCTGAAGGAAATAACTTAGATAATTTTTTCACATCTTAGCTCTTTACTACTTAAACCGCAGCAACCCGGCTTTTGCTGCCAGTGTTGCTAATCATAATGGAAAAGTCTCTGACTTGACCCAAACAGGGTGTTGTGGTTTCCACTGGGAAATTTAACTTTTGAATCATCTGGCAAAGTAAGGCTTTTTAGAAATCTTCCTTTAGCTAGTGCCCTGAGTGTATCACAGCTGTTGGACCAGAAATGGTGGTCAGGGCTGGTAAGTATCAGAATTAGCTGGAGCTTTTTAATCACCAGCTTTTGCAGGAATAGGAGATGCAGGTAATGTTGGGGGAAGGAAACCCTTTGGGCCAGGTCTCAGCTGCATGAAAGCGTGTGTGTGTGTTGCTCTGGTACTGTAAAAGGGCCTTACATAGGCTGGAAACACCCCCCTAGAATTCCCTGGAGCAGGAGGCCTTCTGGCCAGTGCAGAGCTGGTGTGAAGTTTCTACACTGACAAGAGGAGTGTGTCAGGCTTGCCTGGGTACACCACACTGTCTGCTCTTGGTTTCCCAGGGATGGTGGGAAGTAGAAGTCAGAGGAGCCCTGAGGCTGCTCCAGTTTATACTGGGGACCAGGCAGACCCAGCAATAGCCTCAACATAAGGGGAACATGAAGCCACATTATCCCCCAAATCCCTGCCCCAAGTACAGGACTGGAGTAGTTCAGAATCCAGCTGTTTGTTCCTAACTGAGTTCCTCCTGAATACAGAGGGGTTTGGAGTATCTGGACTCTCCAGAATCCCTAGCACCCAGAGACTCTTAGCACCAGAGCTTATTTCTAGCTTCTCTAGCAGTTTCTAAAGAAATTCCACCCTTCCCCACCCCAATCTTGGGTGCAGAATAACCCCCCAGTGAGTCAGGGACCGCAGATGCTCCAACTTCTGCCTCTATTTCCCAGCTCCACCAGCTCCTGACTGGGGAGGTCCACAGGGGTCAGGCTAGTCGGTTAGGATGATCCTCTTTGGCAAACATAATATCACTGAGAGTGAAGCAGGAAGCAATACACTCCCTCTCCTCTGCCCCCCACAAACCCTGCTTTCACATCGCCCCAGCTGCCCGTTGATATGCACCTGCCTTTGCACATCACCCCTCTGCAGTGCCTTACCTCCAGTGCTTCGCACAAAGGCCATTGCCAGGTGTGTCATTGTGACTGGCCAAGTGGTTAGAACACTGGACTGGGACTCAGAAGAGCTGGGTTCTGTCCCAGGCTCAAGGTATCCTTGGGCAAGTCACGTCACCTCCCTGTGCCTCGGTTTCCCTATCTGTAAGATGGGGGCAATGATCCTGTGGAGTGCTTTGAGATCCATTGATTGAAAAGTGCTATGTAAGAGCTAGGGGTTGTTTTTCTTACTGCACCTGCTGCTTTTCAGGAGACCTTTTTCCCTCACAGGCCTGGCCACCCCGTAGAATCCATGATAGTCAAAGAAGTCTCAGTCCCTGGGAAACAAATCTCAGGGCTGTATCTCCTGTTAATAGTGTGCGTACAAGCCCACAATTAATTCCCTGTGGCGGGTGGAGGCAGAGAAAGAAAGGCATGATTGGAAACACCCCAGACATGGGGTTGGCGCCTGTTCCAAAAGGGACACAAAGTCAGGGCGTTCCCAAGTGCCTACAGCCCCCCCTAAGGCCCTGTACGGTGTGCTGACATGCCTGGTTCCCGCGCACTGCTGTCAGTCAGAGCCGGCTCAGCTCTAGGAATGCGCATTGGAGCCTCCTCACCCCGCTCCACCTCCCCTGGCCTGTCCCTGCCAGATCTGAGTGAACAGAGCAGAGTAATGGAGGGGGAGGGAGTAACAGTGCGAGGTTGGGCTGGGGGATGGGGTAACAGCGATAGAGAATTGCGGGGGAGAGATGGACTATCCAGGGCTCTCAAAATTGAGAATGGGAGTAAGAGAGTGAGATAAGGTGATAGGGATGAGGATGGTGTGACGATGGCAGAGATGGAGAAGAGATGTGGCTTGGATGGGGAGGGAGGAATTAGTGGGCGGAGGAGTGGCCTGGGCCCTACCTGCATTAAGGAAATTCCTACTATCTCAATGTGGTTACATCAGTTAGCAACACCGCACTAATGCAAAGCTGGGCACGTAGCTTGATCTCATCATTCAGTGATGTACTTTACCGCAGGTGCAAAGCCCACTCTGCATCGGTGCAGCACATCCACACTCGGGCTTCATACTTGTGTAACTCCCTTGATGTAGCAGTGCACATGTGGATTTCCTTAATGTGGACAGTGCCCTAAGTACAGAGGGGTCGGCAAAGGGCAGCATTCCCGAGCGATACTGACGTTTTCTAGTAAATACATGAGAGCATTATGGAAGGGAAAGGAGGTGACTGCAGGGTGTTGAACCCGTTCACTCTGCTGCTGCATGGGGGTCTGGAACAGGTACTCTTCTCTGCCTGAATGGAGGTTAGAAATGCTAATATCCCTCTGAGGTTGGAGCCAAATCCATTCTGTTTAGGTGCCTGTATTGTTCCCATCCCTAAGATATTTGAGCATCTTCCAGAGTTAAGAATAAACCAGTAGTATCTGTCATGGGACATTTCCCCTCCCTTCCTCCTGCCAAGGGGAAAGGTTTTGTCCCTGTGTCTTTACAATGAAATATTAACACCCTCTTTCCAAAATGCCACATGTTGCTTTGTGGAGACAGCAAGATCGAAGCAGTAGATCTAGGATAACTTTCTCAAACATGCCTCGGTGAGTTAGCAGTGAGTTCGGAGCCTAAGGCCTCCTGAAAATCAACATGATGTCGGCTCCTAAGTGGTTTAGGAACTCTTGAGTCCCCAGGTCTCAGTTTTAGCAGTGTAAATCCAGAATAACTCCAGTAGCCTTTTCAGATCCGAGACCAGAATCTGGCCACCAGGGTGTAATTTCCTTTAATGTACATTTCAGACCCTGACGTCTCTGATGCCCGTTCACCTTTTGGTAGAATATTGTTTGCTCTTCCGTGGCAGGACTCCTCTCGGAGAACAGATCAGGGTTTGTATGGAACTATGGGAGTCACTGTCACCCTCTCTCTAATACCAGTGTCGTGACTGCGAAGACCATGCATACACAGAGGATGGGACTGATACATGTGGCCCTCTCTGGACAGTAACTCCATACAAACAGCCACTGGTGACTTTAGTGACTGAAACAGGTTGTTACTGCTGTTAGCCCTGGAGAGCCAGCACAGCTCTGGGAGCATAAGCTGGATTCTCTTTTGTCTCATCAACACACCCGTTAACCAAGTTCTGACTGAGGATGGAAAGAACCCAGCTTGACTCTCAGATCCCAAGTTGAGTTTGGAGGGTGAGCGGTTAGAGAAGCTAGCGGTTTACTTGCAAACTGAGCAGATTGATCTGGAGCCACTGAGAAGCAGTAGCCAGGGGGCCCCAGCAATGCTGTTCTTACTGAGTCACTAGTCTGCATCAAACCCAACCTTGAAATGACATTTCTTTGCAGGACGGTAGATAAACGACCACTGAGCCAACCTGGCCAATGCCATCCAGCTTGTTCCCAGGGGTTTTCACTGTTGTTTTCTTTTAAAAACGCTTGGCATTTAAAAAGAACTCTATCCCCAAGTCTGACTTTAACCACCAGCACGGACACCAGTTCTGTCTTTGCGTTTCTTTCCTAGCATGAAGAGGTGGATATCCTGGGCCTGGATGGACACATCTACAAAGGGCGGATGGACACTCGGCTCCCATCAATTTCAGCCAAGGATGGTAAGTCTCGAATCCCCTGTATGTTTTCTTTGGGGAGGCTTTGTTTGCCTCCTGCCTGCTGATGGAATGCAACTGTTTCTTTATCATGCTGGCCAGACAGAGACTGAGAAATGTGAGATTTAGAGCAGAGAAGCGTGTTCCCTCTTTTGTCTGTTCCTCCAAAACGGATCCACTGTCCACGTGGCACCCTGAAAAGAGCCACTGTATGATGGACCCCCAGCACCTCGGTATCCGAGCACCTGACAATCTTTAATGTATTTCTAGCCTCAACCATGCTGGGAGGCAGGGCTGGGCTGTTATCCCCATTATACAGATGGGAACTGAGGCACGCAGAGTGACTTGCCCAAGGTCACACAGAAAGTCTGTGGCGGGATTTGTCCCGAGTCCCAGGCTAGCACCCAAACCACAGGATCGTCCTTCATCTCGATTCCTTGGATGGAATCTGCTGCTCACATGATCTCCGGCCCTCTCCCCAACCCCTGTAAATCCGATATCCTTAAAACAGCAGCTTGGGAAATGGGAGGTATGATCTCCCTCGAAGCCTGCTTCAGTGCTCATCTCAGACCTAACAGTTGGGTAGTTCCCATCCTGAGTCCAATAGGGGCGTGGAAGCTGTAGCGGTCCCCTGTGTCTACAGTGTGAGGTAGCTCTGTGCCTGCTAGCTGGAAGGCAGTAGGGATTGTCACCGGGGATACAGGGGAGCCTGTCCCCCCAGTGTTCTGGGATACCTCATTGAAGAGGGCAAGACTGGCCGCCTTGAGAGCACCGCTGAGGACCAGAATGCTTTGTCCTGGTGCATTAACCCTTCCTGTTCCTCTAGCCTATGACTGAGATGTTGCCCCCTCCACACAAACACAACTACCAAGGCTGGAGGCAAGACGTGAAGAATGTGCCCCTATTGCCCCCTGTTGGCTGTCGTGGGAATGGCTCCCAAATTCTGCAGCGATAGGCCAAACTTCGGCCTATGCAAGAATGCGCAGGGCAGTGGTGTCCTGCCATTGAGTAAGGGGGACCAGCCAATGGGACACTTGAGGGGAGGGGTCAGAGAGCAGCCAATGGGGCTCATGGGGTGCTGGGGATTCCCACCAGTAGCCAGGGCACCACATCAGAGCATGCAACTGAGCCAATCAAAAATGGGAGAAAACTGGGTCACCAGTCAAGCATCCAGTCTGGCACTTGGGTGCATCATTCCTCTCTTGGAATCACTGCCAGGTGACAGCAGCAGCTTGAATGAACTTGTCCGTCCCTTATAGTCCCAGTAGCTCATCTGTTCTCCTGTAGGCTTTGCCAGTTACATAACAACATGCCCGAGGCGGGCGGCAGTTTTGACAGGGCAGAACAGTGTGTGCATGTTCAGATCTGCATGCTAGTCCCCAGGAATAAGGAGAGCATCCAGGGGGCTCAGCAAATGCATCAGGTCAAACCTTTCTCCAAGGAAATGAAGGGGCAAGAACCCTGGGGTCTTTTCCTGCCTCTGCCACGGGCTGGGGAAATTGCATGCTCGCTGCCTCAGTTTCCTCATTTGTAAAATGGGGTTAATAAAGCTTCTTAGAGGGGTGGAGGCAGGGGGATTGTGTGAGGCTTGACACATTCATGTATGAAAAGAGCTTTGAGATCCTGGGCTAGAGGATACTGTAACAGGACCAAGCAGTACTGCAGCACTGATTCCGTGTGAGCAGGGAATGCAGCCCCCTCTCAAGTAGCTTCTCCCTAGCACTGAGTGCTAGTCAGTTCCCCACGAGGCATTGTGTTAATTCTCCTATACACTTCTCTGCAAGGTACACTGCGATCTGCTATTTTCCACTTATCCCAGCTTCCTGTTCTTTGGGTGGCTTCCTGCTGTGTGGCCACACGCAATGGGGTCCCACAGAGACTCCACTGTGAAAGGTCCTTGCACAGCAGATTCTCAGGTCACTGACTTGAATGGAGTTCCACCAGGTCCAGGTCCAGGAGATTCCCTCAGGGATGCATGTAGCCTAGAATGTCTAAGGCTAACACCCATCTCAGATCTGCGCAGCTCTCCCATGGGCTATCCTCTGTGGGACCTGAGCCACCATTACCTTGTGGCGCCACGTGGCTCCAAGAACTGTTGAAAGCCTCCACTTACCAATATGCTTCCCACCAGGTCCTTTGAAGTCCAAACCCAAGATCTCCCGGTCTTCATCCCAACGGCAGCCGGCCCTGATGGACACAGCCAGCCTCCCTGCACGCCCGCACAGTGCCAAACTGTCTTCCCCCAGCAATTCAGGTACCTCACTTGGGTCTAGATGGGAGTTGGAGCCCCCTGAGAATTTACTGTCTGATGAGCATGTGCTACTGAGAGGCTCCTAGCGGAATCCTCTGTCTTGTTCCCTGTGTTCCTAGCAGAGATTCCCCCTCACCTGGAGCTGGGGTAGGTTATGCCAGGCTCTGTGGAGGCGCTGTGGTGAGGAGGATTCAAGGATGCTTCCCTCCTCCCGAGGGACGAGACCCACTGGAGTCCCCACTAACCATGGTTAGCACCAGGGGTGGCTCCAGGCCCCAGCATGCCAAGCGCGTGCTTGGGTCGGCATGCCGCAGGGGGCATTCTGCTGGTCGCTGGGAGGGTGGCAGGCGGCTCCGGTGGACCTCTCGCAGGCGTGCCTGTGGAGGGTCCGCTGGTCCTGCAACTTCGGTGAAGCATCTGCAGGCACACCTGCGAGAGGTGCGCCGGAGCCGCGGGACCAGCGGACCCTCTGCAGGCACGTCTGTGGGAGGTCCACTGGAGCCGCGGGACCGGCGACAGGCAGAGCACCCCTCGCGGCATGCCACCATGCTTGGGGCGGCGAAATGGCTAGAGACGCCCCTGGTTAGCACAGGAGTATTTGTGCCCAGCTGCTGCAATGGCAGCCAGCAGAGGGGGCATGAGTTAAAGAACAAACCTGCTTCCCATTACAGGGCTGAGGCTGTTTGCCAGAACCTCGGCGATGACAAAAGCTGACAATGAAATAAAAGGACCCCTGGGACACTGACAGGCTCTGTAAACAAATCAGGGGGGTACACTGGGGGTGGGGGGAATCACTGGGGCCCTTGCTCCATCCGTGGGGAAAACCCATGGAGGGAGGAGGAACAGCCACATGCAAAGCTTCCTCCCTGCCGTTCCATCAGGGATGTGGCTGGGTTGCCCTGCCCCAGGCAGGTGTTTCAGCTCCCACCGCCCCACCCAGCTGAGATCTGCAGGTGGGAACCTCCCCAGTGCCCGGCGCTGCTCCTCATCCTCCCCACAGGCAGTTGCTCCAGCACCCCACTCAGTGGGGATACTCGCTGCATAGAAGGGGAAATGCTGCTGATTCAATCCACTCAGACTGGAGGGGAAGCTGCTCTCTGGTTCCATCCACCCTGAAAAGGGCCACACATGGGAGCTAGAGAGATGGGCCGTGGGGGGATGCAGCAGCGCTCCCCGGCCCAGATGCAGGACCTTTCCTGCCGTCCCGTCAGTGCTGTGTGGCTGAGGGCAGCCTGCGGCCCAAAGCAAGAAGGAAAGACATGTTCTTGATTCCAAGCTTTGTACTGGTGCTGCGGGGAAAACGACCAACATTGCAGACTCTTCTAAACTAGTGCCCAGCGGTGTCCTTCATAAAAACACCCTGATGATGATGGATTTGAGATCTGTTGGCAGTCCCTGTGTCAGCCCATCCATCTGTTCATGTTGGTATGGGTGAGCTGCGTGATGCTGCAGAACCATGTGATCTGAGCCGTGATTTAAAACACGATCGGCTAGAACAATTGTAATAGAATCTGTCCTGAGTGAAAAGCTTGCCGGGAAAGCACAGAACCTCTCAGCACAGCTGAGAGCAATATTCTCCTCCCACCATTACGACAGAGACACACAGCATTTGACAATGGACATGCCTTCAGCAGGAAGAGCATGTGTTTAGCTTGGTAGAATTGGGTATGGAAAGAAAGAAGGCAAAAAGTTTGATTGGAGAAATGGATTGAAAGCAGCAAGGATGGAGGAAAAGATCCATCAATATATATGTGAAATAACAGATTGGATTGGGGTGAACTTCACTCAGAGGGACAAATTCTCTGCTTCACTGAAGCCCCACACTTAATTTGCGCTTCAGCGGGGTCTCAATAAACAAACATGGAGTGGCTGTCCGGAGCAGGCTGAGGATGTGGTGGAAGGTAGGGGAGATGGATGGATTTGTAGAAGAGCATGTCGACGAATGGGTGGACAGAGGCATAACAACTGATAGTTGAAGGATAGAAGCAAGGTAGGCAAATGGAGGGTGGCTGGATGTAATAATGGATGGAAAAGCAGCTGGATGGGGAAGGATCAGGAAGTGAGGGACGGGGAAGGCAGGATGAATGGGTGATGAGTGCCGAAACAGAGACATGGCCCAGGATGCGCAGAAAATCAGACAGCTGGATAATCCGTCAGTTAAATCGTCTGCAATGTTTCCCTGTAGGTACAGCTAGGTCACTAAAGAACAGGCCCGTGTCATCAGAGGGTCGACTGTCCCGGGTGGACCTGACCCATCTATCAACCTCAACACTTCCCCCTGAGGAGGGAAGAGAAGATTCTCCCATGCAGGAGAAAGAAACCCTAGAGCTTCAGCTGGACCTTTCCATGCGCCGGCGATCGGCTGAGCAGCCGGCTCCGTTACAGTGACTGCGATGGCAGGAAAGCAGCGCTCGCTGACGGAAGCCAGGCAATAAAGAGTGAGCAGAACAGAGAGGAGGCTGTGTACATGCGTCGCAGCGATAGGAACAGGGAGCTTTTTGTGCGGTCCCTGCGGCAAACAGGACCTAGGGCTGTTCCACGCAGCAGCACTGTGAAAAGGCGGAGGTGGGCAGCACAGTCAGTTGTGAAAACAATTCATCCCTGGCCTTTGCAAATCCTTCCCTCACTGCTGCTAGCTTTGCCTGAGTAGATTTTGCAAATACCAGATCTTCTGCCTAAGCTAGTTTGACACCGGCTCATTTCAACCCTGGGGATCTTGCAGGGTCCTGTGTCTCACAGAGCCCGACGCACCTCATGGCCAAAGGGGAGTCTTTGAAACCAAACTGTTGGTGACTTGTTTGAACGAAAAGCACCAGAGCAGAATGCAGCCCAAAGTTCTCCCCCATGTAGGGTGACCAGATGTCCCGATTTTGGGGTCTTTTTCTTATATAGGCTCCTATTAGCCCCATCCCCTGTCCTAATTTTTCACACTTGCTGTCTGGTCACCCTACCCCCACGGCCCACCCACTGTCTCCTGGGTGGAGAGCTGTGGCTCACTACCGGCCCTCAGTAGCTACTTGGAGTGCTGCATACTGGGAGCTGTAGTCTTCATAGGCTGCACCTTAGTACTGAAGGAGAGGGTAGGCTACAGTCTGCTCTATTCTGTGCACTTTGGCGGTGGCCCTTGGGAAGCCCCTTAGCAAATGACTAGTGCTGCCCTCATGTGAGCAAAGCCTGAGCTCCATTACCAGTAAGGACTGGTCCCTCTAGAAGTCAAATCAGGGTTTGTGGGGCAGGCAGGGAGGGGATTGAGCACCAGGGTAGCCTCCCCTCTCCCAATCCCTTCACACAGTGCTTGATCCAGCATGGGCTTCTTGCAGTTGTGCTCAGACTGGAGTTGGCAAGATAGCCTGAGTCAGAGCAATCATTTCTAAGCAGTGGGCTACACACTTTTGGTGACTGCTGCCTTTCCTACAGCAGGGCAGTGCTCGTGCTCCAGAAGTCATTCAAAAAGAATCTGTTGTGCTGTCGTTTCCTCATCCGGTGCACGCAAAGGCCTCTCTGATCAGACCTGCTCTTCCCCCCCCCCGGCCCCCGCGCACAGGTCTTTGCTTCGCTGAATGCCTGGGCCTCAGATTGGGGATCAGGCAAAGGGCACCAGCCCCATCTAATATCATCTACACTTCTCAGCCCTTTGTTTTCTTTTGTCAGTGAGGAGGGAGGGAGATGATAGTGCTGAGTGATTTGAGGAGGACAGGTGGCCTGTGGATAAGGCACAAGACTTAATGTCAAAGCCAGGTTCAGTTCTTAGCTCTGCCACTGACTCACTGTGTGACCTTGGGTGGACTCCTCCGCCCCTGTATGCCTTCATTTCCACCATCTGTAAAAGTTCCTGTTGTGAGGCCTGCTTCATCCACACATAAAGCAGCTTGAGATTCCATGATCTGTGGAGCTGTACAAACGCAAGGGGATGGTATGAAGGGTTACAAATAATCCCAAAGTTGGGGAGACAGAAAACAGACAGGAAAACCCCACCCTATAATCCTCCTGGCTTGCATCTAGATTCTGGCACCATTGTCCCCATTCCTTGATTCGGTCTCATGCACTTTGTGCCTGCTGCCTTTAACCTAGCTGCATGCTTTTCATTTTCATCCTCTCCATGGCGCCGGTGCCGGTTCGATCATCATCTGGAGCTAGGATTGAGAGTGAGAGAGAAAGAGAGGACTCTTGTTCTTGTCATAGAGTGCTGGAGGTGCTTCGGACGGCCCTAGCACAAGAAGGCAAACCAAAGTCCAGAGTGCAGGCGGCAAGTAGCGTTTCGTAGTTAAGGGAGGGCTGAGCAGTAAAAACGCTACGATGCAGCTTGATTTCAATCCTCTGCTCACTCACACCTTTGTGTGTCCACTGGGGTGAGGGACAGCAGGTTTCAACAGGCTGTGTTGAGAGAACTGTCAGTGTAACCAATACTAGACAGATCACATGGCACAATTATTGTGTAAGTCCTCCTAACTGGGTTAGTAATTACATAGGGTTTACTTGATTAAGGCCTGTAGCTACTTCCTTGCGTGGTCCCAACATTGTTTTGTCATTACCCTTGGCCAATGGCATCTGTGACTTGATGCAGGTATCAGAAATCATCACACGCTTGCTATGTAATGTGACCCATTGCCTGCCACCAACCTTGCAAATAACCAAGACGCTCTCCTGGTAAATACATGGCACAGGCTGTAATGCCACTTGCCCTGTTGCTAAATGTCCATCCCTTGACACTTGTCTCATAAACATCCTGCCTCTACCTGTTCTGTCATAGTTGTTAACCTGTAAATATCCTGCCACTGCAGTGTTTGCCCCTGCGATGATGGTGGACGCTTCCCGGGAGGAGGGACAATTCAGGATCGTTATCCCTGCATTCTGAAAGCTCTTGCCTGTGCACACCGAAAGCAACAGTGTTTCTGTGAGGGGAAAACTTGAATGAAGCGAATAGTATGGGCTGGCTCCAGCTCCCATTAGAGTCAATGGCAAAACTCCCTTTGACTTCGATGGGAACCAGGCTGGGCGCTGAATGATTTAATGTGAAGGACGTGATGGTGTGTAGTGGAGACCAGCTTAGAGAGGAGGGACCAGGGGAAGATTCACCCCTGTGCAGAGGGCTTGGACACAGCCTATGCACCTCTTACAACTAGGTCCCACCACAGGAGCTCTATTTTGAGGGTGCCTAGGCCCAAGTGGATTAAACTTGGGCAAGTTTTGGACCCACATACGTGACATGTCCACTGCATGTGAACACCATATATGGCACGCTTGTTGTAGGTCTCCAGTGTGCGACAGTCCAGTGTAGACATGCTGTCTGTTCTGTGTGGTTGACCCAGAGCCATGCCAGGGTAAAAGCTGTCCATAGTCTGCTGAGTTTTTGCCTTTCATTAATAGCCCATGCTGGACACCTGCTGTGCATGCTGGCAGCACAGAGATGCTGCCTGGCTCCTGCCAAGCATATGCCATGCACTGTGGGCAGGCTGCCCATGTGTGCTGCACCCACATGCCATATACTGCACACTGGCCACACAGGTGGGGCATGGTGGGCGACTACAAATGCTTCTTGCTGCGCTTAAATGCCATGGGCTGCCCAAGGCCTGCGGAAAGCACCTGTGTGGCTGGCTGTATGCTGGGAGCCTGCAGTCACTTGGAGATGACAGCATCCTGCATGGTCCTGAAGTTTAAAATTAAATTAACCTTAGAGAATGATACACCCCTCAGCCCTGTGTTCTCAGTGTATACCCCACCCCCAATGCTGGAATGTGGAGGAGGAATTCTTCATGCCTTCTCTGCTCCAGCACCCTGGTGGATCTCTGGAAAGCAGGGCTCCACCATCACTGTCCTCCCTTGGCCTGCTCGTGCCCCGTCCCCAGGCCTCACTGTGCTGCTGTCTTTGCAAGCTTCCCAAACCCTGTCTCTCCCCTCCGCAAGCATTCAGAGGCTGCAGGACTGCACTAGTCCCGCTGTATCTAGGGCTCTCCAGGCCTGCTGCGGAAGGGGCAGGATTCACTCCTGAGAGAATGCCAATGCTCGTTCTGTGCGTCCCAGCTCTGCCCAGCTGGTGCCCTGGCTGTGCACACAGCGCCATCGCTGACGTAGGCGAGAGAGTCTGAGAGCAGAACTGCAGCACAGCTGTGATGGGCGGCGGGGATCCGAGAGCACCGTTTTGGCCCCAGCTTGAAAAGAGGCAAACACCTCGCTGCATCCCAGGTATGGGAAACAGCCTGCTGTGCAGCCACTCCCGACTGACGGTAGAGCCACTGAATATGGGCTCTGGCCTTTGGAAACCAGCAACTCTGGACATATAGAAGCAGGCTATTAAAATATTCCCCCCCGCCTCCGTCGTATGATTGCCCAGGATGAGGGAAAACCTTTTGAAACAGACCAGTTTTAAGCAATGTTTGCCTGACTCGCCTTTCCCGGGCTTGTCAAAGGAATGATCGTGACTCCTTAGTCATCATTAACCACGTCAGAAGCGGTGGATTTGTTTACTTAAGTAGCATTGTATGGGGCCTAACTAGTCATTGCCGTGAGCTGTGCCTGCTTATGCCAGTGGTAAACTGCTCCTCATATGTTTGTTCAAAACAACTTGGGATCGTTTTATTGTCCTTGGAGCGAAGGGGGAGGACGTGAACACTTCGGATGCAATGTGCTGCTCAAGTGGGTGTGTTCTAATTCACTCTGATCTGTACAGCTCCCTTGTTTCACTCATTCACACTTCACGCTGAGTCCCTGCCTCTAAGATGCAAATTTCTCATCTGAAAGAAAATGCAACACGAACAGGCTGCACCCACAGTTTCCACTGTGTACGTCCTGTCTTGGCTGCTTCCAGTGATGGGATTAAGCGTCTTAGCCAATGTGAGAGTGATCGCTGAGGGCTCGTCTATGCTACGGATGCTAGAGCGGCACAGCACCATAGTGTAGACACTTGCTTCATCGACAGAAGGGTTTTTTCATCTGTAGTTAATCCACCCTCCCACCAACAGGCAAGTAGCTTGGTCGATGCGACCGGCAGTGTCTAAACCGTGGCTCAGGTCAGCTGAACCGTGTCTTTCTGGGTGTGAATTTTTCACACCTGTGAGCAAAGTAGCTTGGTTGACCTAAATGTTTGGTGTAGACCAGGCCTTAGACTGGCTGTCAGTCTCTGGGACTTGCAAGCAGGCAGACAATTAGTTACTTCTCCAGATATCTGTAGCCAGAGATACACAGGACCTAATGCTGGTCCCTTTGAAATCAGGAAGAATTTGGCATCAGATGCTCTGGAATCAGGACTGGGCCAGTGGCTTTGTTTAGCTGGGTGGTGCACACTTTTTTTTATAACTCAATGGTCCAATTCCATGAAACTAGTCAGTTGCAAATGTGTGAGCACCTGGCCCCAACGGCAGTCAAAGGCAGGAAGGTTTTCCAGACTCGTCTCTTCGGCCTGACCTGACCCCATGTGCTGTTTATTATCAATCTAGATGTTTTGCCTGCAAAAAAAAATACACCGCCCATAAAGCAAATACTGGAAGTCAGAACACCAGCAGGGCCTCAAGCTGGCTCCCAGTTCTGCACGCACGCACTTGCATGTGCATTTTTTGTGCACTAGTGCTCTTGCATTCAGGTGGTGGAATTTTTGTCTAATTTCATTTTCCATGTATTCAGTGGGGTTTGAACATGCAGTCGCTATTGTTGGACTCTGTCGCACGGGGGCTGATGCACAAAGAAATACACAAAGGGGTCGGGGGGTTGCATGAAGAAAGTTGTGTGTGCACATGTGCAAGCTGGGGCTTGAAAGGCGGGGTTAAATGCTTTAGAAATTATAATACGTAGCAAAGGGAGAGACATTGGATCTCAGTTCACATTTACAGGAAAATTTCAGATTTGCTTTGCAGAGGCTTTTGTTTGTAGGCACAAATATCCAGAGAATTCTTAAGCAGGATGGATATCTAAAGACATTGCCCTCCCCACACACCCTGCAGTGTTCAGATTCACACTCACACATGCCCAGATTCACTACTGCATCCTTCCCTTTCATACCACTGTAGTACCATTGAAATCAATGTAATCCTGTTGATGAATCGGGACCCTCCTGTCTGTAACATGCCAGGGTGGATGGGTGTCAGCCATGGGACATTGCAGTAATAAATCTCTGTGCTTCCCTTGGATTTTTGCTACAGTTGCATTTTGTTTTGCTCCTGTAAACACACTCAGAGGTGAGACGAGGGGAGCGAGTTCTAGTTTCAGATGAAAAAGGAAGGTACACAGCCTAGTCGGCTCTGAATGGAAAGCGCAATCCAAGTTCCAGAACCTTCACGAAACCTTTGAAAGAACATGGGCCTGGATTTCAACAGCTTCACTGGGAGAGGTGCAGCTGACTGCCTGAGGCCTTCCTTGCAGAATCCCAGGCTGTCTTCCTTGAACGGTTTTTGTGGAGGTTTTGGATTGGAAGAGGGAGTGAGCCCTTCTGAGCAGAGCTATGCAAGAGAGGACTTGTGGGGGTGCTAAACAGGGCTGGCTGAGGAATCCCTGGCATCAATATGTGGAGGGGACCTCAAGGAACTCTTATTGTACATATTGGCTGTAGGTGCCCAGGAATTTTCCATCAGACCACAGGCAATTTCACCAGTTTGCCAGACTCCTAGTTGAGCAATCCCAGCCCACGCCTGCCTCTTCACATTCAGCCATTCCTACTCTAAAGCCCAGTCTTGCCACTGGGCTAGAGCACACCCAACTTGCCTAAGAGACGGGCAGCACTGCTACAGCAGGATTCGGCAGCAAGGCTCCGAGAGGTAAGAAGTGAGAGCCTGGAGGACAGGTCATGAGAGCCTCAAGTCCCAGAGCTGGTGCTCAGAGCAAGGGCTGGGAAAGGGTGCTCCAGCAGAGAGAGTTACATGGCAGAGTGAATGGGACGGCACCACTTTCCCATGGGAGCCCCAGGGCGCTGCCTGGCTTCTTTACTGCCCCTTCTAATAATCCTGTCCTAGGGTTAAAGCAATTCAAAGCAGCTGCTTTGATGTGATGCTTTAAAAGGCAACAGGTGTGCGTGTGTCGTCCTGGCTAGTGCTGAAATACTGCAGAAACTTGGGGATATTTTGCCATTCCAGAAGCTGCTCTGAAAAGTTAATTTTCAAACCACTAGCACTGGAGATGCCCTGCACTTTATGGAAATGCACATTTTTCTCTAATTTTTTTCAGTGGTTTTGCTATTTTGTTTGCTGGAACTGGTTGAGGTGGATAATTCCCTGCTGAAACAACTGCTACTGAGACCAGGTGAGATTTTTGACCCAGCTGTTTGCCAACTTAATCAGCACTGCAGTTCCACAGCTCACCCATCCAGACCAGTCCTAGCAGGCCCAGCGTGCAGCCGTGAAGTCCAGTTATAAGGAACAACTCCAAAGCATTAGCAATGAATCGGGGCAGAAATGTTAAATGGAGCCTAAACCCAGGTGCCACTCACCTGGTTTCTTGTTTCATTACAGAGCCAAAACTGGGACCAGCTACCCACAAAGCTTCACTGGTGTGTCCTAAGGCTGGGTAAACTGGGCAGAGTGCTCCGTGAGGCCAGGCCTTGATGCCTCTGCTGGTGGGGCACTGCCCCACGGAAAGAAAATGCCATCAACTTGCAATAAATGTACCGCCAACTCAACTCTGTGCGCTACGTACAGTGGCAAAGCTCCTCCTTGAGAAGCATCAACGGAAATCAACTGCGCCAGGAACCCAGGCTGCAGCCTGCACATGTGTAAATTCCAGCAGGAGGTGCTGAAACAGCAGGAGACCATCACTGACCGTCCTCGCAGCTTTGCTATCCCTATCTAAACTGCTGGTAGTTACTGAGTATTGAGCACGTGGCTGGCTGTTGGGAGCTGCTGGGCATAGGTCTAGAATAAAGCTGGTTTCACACTGTTTCAGCCTGAATCCAGGTAAAAAGATGAGGGTTTCAGCTGAGTTTTTTGGGAAGTTGTTGGGCCCTACTTCGCAGCATGGCGAGAACCTGTTTTAAAGAGACTGTAAACTTTTGGTAGCTTCTCCCTGAGCAAGTGAATTGTCCTGAAGTTTATCACTTACCCCAAAGGCTGGTGCAATTCTGATTTGTCAACTTTCTTTCATCTTTGCCTCTTACAAAACATCCTATGCTGCTTCCCCCCTGCCCCCTCTCCCGCCCCCTCGCTGAAAGCCGAAGCTTTGCTAGGTTGGAACGGAAGATGAGACTTATCTTTCTTTGCTTCTGACCAAAAATCCTGGGTTGTGGCAGCCAATACAACAGTAACTAACAGCCCAAAGAGTCAGCCGCCTTGTTGCAACATGGTTTCCTGTCTTCAGAAAAAGAAACTAAACCCCTACTCTGTTCTGGAGCGGGCACAAGGTTGGATTGCTAGTTTCCCTTGCTCTGGTGTCACTGCATCTTCTTCCTCTCACCCTCATTTGCCTTTCCAAGCTCCCTTTGCCACAAATTGCCTCCTCCCTGCTTCATTTCAAAAGAGCTCTGGAGCGTGCTGAGGCTATTGCAACACTCAAGCTGGGAACACCCTGTTACCATTGGAAAGGCATCCACAGGGCAACCACAGCCATCGGGGTAACACCAGGAGGGGGTGTGGTTTTTGCCACCTTCTTTAGGTGAAGACTCGGCAGCGGAATGGAGATAGGCAGCGACAAAATGCTTCCCTTCTTCAATGGCTACAACGTACTGTCTTCAGATGGGACATCAAACCCAACTCGGCCCATCTGGGACCCATTCTGCTTTCCCTAAGAAGAAGGCCGATAACCCCAGTGTCCTGGTCAAAGGCAAATTGGGGTGATTACATTCTATCACCCTAAATCCCCCCTGCAGCTTCAGCGAACAGAATTAGGGTTCTTGGTACTGTTTGCTCTAAACCACCATGTGAACCTGCAGCTGCCTTCCACCCTGTCGGTGGCTGCATTTCAGTGGTGGGCTGTTATACGTGTGTGTGTGCGTGCAAAGTTTAAATCTGAATGTACTGTCAACCTCCTCCAACATTTGGGGATAATAACAATAGGTCAAGAGGCTCAGGTAGATCCACTCCCTCTGGCATCTTCCCCGCCCCCCCACCTTCATTGTGAACTCTGTTGGCAGGGACTGTCTGTTACCTGGCTGTACAGCTAGCCCTGATCCTTCGCTGGGGCTCCTACATCAATCTACTAAGCCTGGTCCAGTCCCACTGTTCCATCCCCTGTGTCTCCATGTGATTGGCAGCAGGAGAAAGGATGGAAGGAAAACCGCCTCCGAGCAGGGCCCTGGTTTCTCTCGCACTGTGCTAATCCTGCCCAACCCAGAGGAGTTCTGGGTGCGATCCTTGCAGCACCGAGGCTTAGGACAGGCTCCCCTCCCACTGCTGCTGCAGAACCGCATTAGACAGAGTCTGTTCCCAGCCCCAAAGCGCTGACTTGTTGCTGACTGAAAGGTGAGAAGAGGAGCTTAGGGCAGGCCCTTTACAGGAACAATTTGTTGACTGGCAATAGGGCTCCTCGTCCTCCCACGACAAAGCTTCCAGCTATGTGCTCAGTGCTAGATGTTGCCACAAGAACGGGGGTGTGTGTTTTGGTATGTAGGCTGGGGCGGGCGTGGGAAGGTAAGGAGTGGGGGTTGTCGTGCTGGGGGGTAGATGTCGGGGGTTCAGGGCATGTAATGGAGTAGAGTGTATGGAGTGTGACTGAGCAGAGGTGAGCATGGGCATAAACCACTAGGCACTTAGGGGGCTTCAGCCCCCCTCACCCCGAGGTTGGACCAGAAGCTTGTTTAGCTCACTTGGACACACATTGACGTGGGCCAAAACTACTCGCTAAGGGACTATTCAAGACGTAGTGTTTACTTCCTAGGCCCCTTCCCCACTACACAAGTGGGCTGTGCCCCTGTAGTGTATATGGCTGGGTGTGTTTGGGTGAGTCTGGGGGGTAAGCAGGGGTAGTGTGAGAGGATGGGGGTGGAGAGCCTGGGTACAGGGGCGCATGGGTTAGCGTGTGTGTGTACAATGGGATTTTACTGGGCTGGGAGAAAGATTGCAGCAGGGCTCAGGCTGCGGAGGCCGCTGTGCTGGGCCAGCCCCCTTGCTGACATGGGGGCATAGCTCCATCTCTGCAGTGCTTGGGAATGCAGCTGGGCCTGCCCAAGCCAGCGGGAAGCACCGGCCGGATACTGATGGTTACTCGCCCCAGGCCCGGCCCAGCCTGCCACAGCGAGCGCAGAGCTATTGGGAACTTCACAACTCCCAGGCTTCTAAAGTGAACCAACTTCTGGGGAGAAAGTGACAATGTGGGTGGGGTGAGATCATTCAGCCACAGCGCAGAGCTCCACCGGGGGCATCTCCCATCCAAGATGTGCTGCCTACACCCCCCAGCATTCCCCAGGGCTGACTCTAGGTGTGCAGTGATAGCTCAGCTTCCAGGCCGTTCAGCCCTTGGCCTCCCTTTGAATCTCTCCAACGGCTCCCCCGTCTCTATCGCATCACACACAAGCTGCCTGTCTTCACTTTCCAAGGCCCTTCAGCCTGTCCCCACCCTACCTCTCATCTCCCATTTGCCCATCGAGCCGAGACCCAAGGACGTCTGCCTCCATCAGCCACTTGTTTAATTTTCAAACACGCACCTTTGTGCTTTTCCCCATGCTCCCCATAAACCTCTCCAAAGCTACCTCGTGATCCTTCTGCACGTAGGTGCCGACTGCTGCTCCCACCGGTGGGTGCTCGACCACCCTCTGCCCCTGGCCCTGCCCCAACTCCACCCCTTCCATGAGTCCCTGCCCCCATCCCAACCCCTTCCCCAAAGTCCCCACCCCAATTCCGCCCCCTCTCTGCGCCTATTCTGATTCTTTCCCCAAATCCCCGCCTCTTCCCCGCCTCCTCCCCTGAGCATGCCACCTTTGCCCCCCCCCCCCCCCCCCGAGCTTGCTATGCTGCTAAACAGCTGTTTGGCAGTGGCAGGACGGGGGGCAGGGGAAGTGCTGGGAGGTAGGCAGAGGAGTGGGGACACATCATATATGGGGAGAGAGGTGGGGGGGAGCTTGGCTGCCGGTGGGTGCAGAACACCCACTAATTTTTCCCCTTGGGTGCTCCAGCCCTGGTGCACCCATGGAGTTGGCACCTATGCTCCTGCAAATCCTTCCTTCAAACTCTCCTTTGCCTTGGAACTTACCAAAAAAACCCCTGACGGTGGTTAGACTGCTAGTGGCACTGTTATCGCTCCCCATCACGCGGAGCAGTTCTGTCTCACTGGTCACTTGTATGTCCCAGGCTATCTGTGTCCATCTGTTGTCTCTTGTCCTATACTTGGATTGTAAGGGCTTTGGGGCAGGGACCAGCTTTTGGTTCTGGGTTTTGTACAACGCGTAGCACAGTGAGCCCTGATCCTAGATTAGGCCTCCCAGACGCTGCTGCAGTGCAACTAAGGCCAGGTGCACTCAGAGGAATCAGTCCTTTGGTTTCTCAGAATCAGACCCCAGGCTGCCGCACCCCTTACACCGGGCAGGAGCTGCCGGTTTCAGCTGCTCACAAACTTCTAAGCAAATGTCCATTTAAAAAAAATAAAAAAAGGTGACAATGAGTTTTGGAAAGGAAGATGGGATGGAAACATGGGGATTTTCTGTTGAAAAACTTTTCATGGACATTCTGTTGGAAATGAAATTTCCCCCCAGTTTTGGTTGAAAGGTTTTGTAGTAAACCCCTTAATCCCCCAAGCAGTTCTCCTAGTGCTCGGCTTCCTGGGGCTGGAAACACTTGCAAATCAGTCGGGGCCTTAAGTGTAAGTGAGACCAGGCCCAGAGTGTGCAGCCTTCGCTTTGGCTCATTGGGCACAGGAAGTGGGCTAGAACCATGGAGCAGAGGCCTGGGAACTTCATGAACCCCAGGACTGAGTCAGCTCTGGGAAGAGATGATTTTATAGCACCCAAAGAGAGGGAGACTCCAGCAACATGCAGGGAGGCCTCGCCTTTACTATGGGAGATTGAGAAGCTCCTGAAAGCTTCCTCCAGCGTTGACTAGGTTTGCCGAAGAGCTCAGCTCCTATGAAGGAAGCTGCCAGATTTTCAAGTGCTCTGAGTCTGCACCCAGCAGATCATGGCAGCCTGAAAACACTGTGAACGCTGCTGGGGACGGTGCTGTGTTGAAAACCTGACTCCTTAGCTAATTCCTACCATCAGCTGGCAGGCAGCAGAGTGCAGGGGGGTCCTGGGGCGAGGAGAGGCATGGGAGAGTGTGATTCTATTTCATGGAAGCCTTCTAAAGCCAGGGCAGCTGGGGCTACAGTAAAACCCCATCACCTGCCCAGCAAAACTTTCCCAGGCTCCAGGCCGGGCAGTGGTGGGTGGCGTGAAGAGGTAGGGCTTGCCCTGGCAGCTCCCCTGAGGCCAAAACAGGGGGTGGGAATAACCAGCAGGTGCTAAGTGAGTACAGCAGAGTGGGTGGGGAAAGAGGGGCAGCCCCCTTCCCCTGGGGATATCCCCCTCTGCCCCAGCTGTATGTGACTCTCATGGCTACAGTCCCTAGGGGTTGCTCATCCTTCTGCGAAAGGCAAAGCACCTGCTGGCTTCGCTTTCCCCTCCCTGCCAAATGCTAAAAGGTCACAGTCATCTCAACTTCCTCTTTCTCCGAAATCCAATATTATCACAGAGTGCAGAACAGAAACAGCCGGGGAGTGACGGCTGCAGCAGGGACTGGGCTGCAGAGAACGAGGCCAGCCCTGCGTCTGGAGGCTGGCCTGCTGCATTACAGCCGCTCACCCTCACTACCCCATGGCCCTGCACAGCCCCTACGGGTGAGCTAATGCTTCGCCACAAGGGGAATGGGTTTTGGCACGCGTGCAGCTCGGCCAGGGCGGCCAACAACGACCCGTGTAGCATGAGGGCAGCTGCTCAGGTGCAGTGGAAAGCTGACAAATTGTTCTCATGGCGACACGGCCAGGAATTAGGGCTTGTCTACATGGGACAGTTGCACCAGTGTAATGAGAATTGATTGTTAAATTGGAGCAAAGGGCATTCTGACTGCAGCATCAAGGAGGCTGATTTCAGTTTAGCTTCAGTGGGTCAGGAACTGGTTTAATTGAACTAGTCCAAGCTGATATGGAAATAAGTGTTCACTGCTAGCAATCTGTAAATTCATACCAGGTGCGTTGGTGCAGCTTTCCCATGCAGACAAGCCTTAAACACACACACAAATGCTCAGTCAAACATACACATTTCTACTCCCAGCCTCCCACTTGCATGCTCGCTCTCTCTCACACACACATACACTCTCTCTCTCTCTCATGCATTCTCTCCCTTACACAGCCACATGTGGCTTCCACACCCACACCATAGCTCAGAACCACCTAAAGTTATATATGTGTGCAGGAACCAGCCGACAACACCCCTTCCAAATGCAATGCACTCCTTCCGGCTTCCACTGCGTCTCCCACAAAGCCGCTTCCGTGCTCACTCCTAAGGGATCCATTGTCTCCGATACCCCCAGAGCCCCACTCCCAATAGTGCCGCACACTAACACTCGTTAACATGCTGCCCTCAGATCCCAGGCATGTGAGCTGCTCGCTAGCCTAGTGTTCACCCAACCTCAGTCCCCCCCACCCCCCCACATGGCTCCGATCTTTCTGGCCCGGGACTAGTCTCCCTTTGGAGGCTCCTTTCAGCCCATGAGGGCTGCTCCTTCATGGCTCAGAAGACGTTGCTGCAGTGGAAACTAGCGTGTGGTATTGGGTGGCCGTGGGAAGCCATCCCCCAGAAGGGCTGGTGAGACATGCCTGTGAACAAAGGAGTGACTAGGAGGGAGTTAGGTTCTTCTAGGAGCTGGGAAGCAGGTCTCAGTGGGGCTCATGGCCCAGTGGTGGGAAGCCCCAGTTGAATGACTGAAGCTGGTGGCTCTCAGGTTTCTGTGCTGGGAGGGTCCAACCCAAGTAGGTTTCATCTTCTTCTCTCCTGAGACAGGCTGTGTGAGTGCTGCAATGGGTGCCATGCAGGGCAGAGTGGGTGGGGAGCGATTGTGGCAGGAACCCCGAACACACCAAGGAACAGCACCTTCTGCTGAGTCTCATTCTCAGAAAACCAGTGCGAGGGGGTCGGTTTCTCCATCTCCTCTAACATGTGATGCAGGGGGCAGCTCCTGCCCCGTGCCCCAGGACATGCTGAAAGGCCCTTCCCCTGGCCACATTCCCCATGGGCTGTCCCACAGAGCCACTGAAATGCAGGTGCCTTAAAGATGAGGAGGAGCCATTTGGGCAAAGCCCTGCCTTAGGGACAGGGCCTCAGGAGCCAGTGGCCTTGCACGAGCCCGGTCTCAAGAGCCCCTCGTGCAGAGTAAGGGGTACGGAGCACAATTTAGCTAATGGGGATCGAGAGGCTGGCTCGTGCCTGCAAGTCCCAGGGGGAGTCGGTTCCCAAGCTGAGGCTTGTCAGCTCCGGCTGCAGCTGTGGATTGTTGGTAGGTTATTAGCAAACGCTAGCAGTAACCCTCGCAGCACCCCAGTGAGCCAGGTTAATATCACTCCCCTCCACCCCACCTCCTCACACCTAGGGTCATAGGCACCGAGTCCGTGAATGCTCCGGGGCTGGAGCACCCACAGGGAAAAAATGGTGGGTGCTCTGCCACCCCCATTACCCTTTCCCTTCCTCCCCCAGTGCCTCCCACCTGCTGGTGCCCCCCACCAATGGGCAGCACCTCCTCCTCCCTCCCCATGCCTGCCGTGATCAGCTGTTTTGCAGCAATTAGGAGGCTCTGGGAGGGGTAGGGGGGAGTAGCGAGGATGCAGTGCACTCGGGGGAGGAGGCCAAATGGGGTGGGTGGGGACTTGGAGGAAGTGGGATGGAGTCTGGGGCAGAGCTGGGGGGTCAAGGACCCCCCAGCACATTGGAAAGTCAATGCCTGTGGCTGGGGTTAAGGACTGGCTCAAGGACACTGCAATGTACCTGGGCGTGGAGCCCTGGGATCCGGCCTCCCAGTCTCTCACTCTCCCTCCCTGCCCAAACACACGCACAAGCTAAGTAAGGACTCCCCACTCAACCCATCCATTAGCCCCAGCGCCTGCCTTTTTATACCTCCCTGTCCAGGTTTTTCTCTTTCCCGCCCTTGCTCTGGCCAGCCCTTTCCTCTCTCCCCAGCTCTCTCCCATCCTTTGTACATCATCAACTTTTGTATTCTGCCCCCCCAACCCCCCCACCCCGTTCATTTGGAAATGCTTGTCTTATTGGCCTGTGGAATTGTGGGATACTTTTGGCGGACTCCTGCAGCAGGAGTACAGAGGGGCTGTCTCTACACTAAAAAGCAAGAGGGCTTGAACCCTGGATCCCAGCTTGACTCAGGCTCAGACCTGCCACACCCAGGGCCGGTGCAACCATTTAGGCGAACTAGGCGGTTGCCTAGGGCGCCAAGATTTGGGGGTGCCAAAAAGCGGCGCCCCCCCCAAATTTTTTAAATGGTTGCAGCAGCTGCTGCGTAGTCTGAGCTGCCGGCGGCAGCAGCTGCCTGCAGCCCGGCAGCTTAGGGCGCCCCCGGGGTCAGCGCGCAGCCGCGGGCAGCCGGGCGCTTATAGGGCGCCCCGGGTCAGACGCCGCCCGCAGCGGCCGCAACCCAGGGTGTCCCCCGGGTCAGGAGGCGCCGCGGCGGTTCCGGGCGCGCTCTCGAATTAACTTGGCTGCATTTCCCCGTTTAGTATAAGAGCCGTACTATGTGGTATGGATAGGGTCTGCACGAACTTTATGGTCTTGCAGTCTTTTGCCAGTACTAGTGTGACTTAAGACTGATTTTCCGGCTGGGCGCGGGGCGTCCCCCCCCCGGTATTGCTAAGGGATTGATCTATTTAGATGGGGCCGCGAATTGACATCGCGCTCCTTATAATGTTTCTCAGGTTCCAGTCTGTTTGCGGATTGGAGCTCAGGCGCAGAGAGCGGAATAACTGAATTGCCTCCGCTTCTTGAGAGTGTTGTGCTAGGTGTGGGCTTAAAGAAAGTTAGCTCACATTGAACAATGTTATTGTTCAGAATAGTGCCGTAGAGGCTCTACTTCTTCAGAGTCGAAACAACTCAGAGCTGAACTGTCCTAACAAAATTGGTGCCACTGCGTGGGCAGTGTATGCGATGAGCAAAGACGGCTGCGCATGGGAAATTGACATTCTGCCAACTGCTAACACTACGGCTACAGATATACTCTGCCACACTCTGAAGTTTGTAGACCTCGAGGAAGAGTTCTGAAGGCAGATGTGTTGTTAGGCTATTTGAATGCTTCTTGATTGTGTCACAAAAAAGTCCTTTCTATATTAGATCTTATACGGCGGGGGTGCCCGCTTATAGATGTTCCTTCGACACCAAGACCTGCGTCCATTACTTTACTCCACAGATTAGTATACAACTATCAATTAGATATGCTTTGCGTCTAATTTCGGACTTATATGAATCAACCCTCCACCTGTTTTCCATTGTTATAGAGGATGACACATGAAGCCATATTGACAACGCATATGCCACGAATGTGTTCCCAAGATGGTGTGCTAGGCTGGCCATGGTGGGGTGATACTATCACATATTACATATGGATTGTTGGACTATTTCAATGTGCTCGGTGTCTCTGTGGCAAATGATTGTCAGAGGTTAATTGTGAGCGATCGGTGGCTACATGCGTCTGACTGGGCTAACTTGCTCTAGGTATGCGTTAGACAGTGCCATATGTATATTTTAACACCTAGGTAGAGACCGAGCTCGTGTATTTCTCAGGTGCTCCAAATAAATTTCATATTTAGTGTCTATTCTTTTCTTTAAAGGCAAGATATGTTCTCTGTCCATGTCAATTTGTTCCAGTTCCACCTATACATGTAGCCTCTTATTGTAGTTATTCTTTATGCGCTAATACAACACAGGAGCTGATTCTTCTTGTAGGTCAGCTAATGCTGAGCAGAATAGGTAATTTAGAAATCTCTATGATCAGAGTCTGAGCCTACTATTTAAAAAAGGAAGTAATGTTCACTTTTTTGTGTTGATCATTGAGTGTTTTTTTAATAGTCTAATTAGTAGGTTGTTTGCGTCATTATGTAGTCCCTAGTCAAATAAGTTCTGTTTACTAGATGATGCCACTGGCTCTACTTCCTCTCTTCGGTATTCCCCTTTGACGTGGTAGCTGCCTTGGTGTATTTTGTTCAACCACAATGTCATTCTAGAAAGTACGGATTGAGTGGTTAACAAGTAAAGAGGCTGCCATATGAATATTGTAATTTGAACCTTCAGCTCGCGAGGATATGTCAAAATTTGGCCCAGTTTTAAAAGCAGGTGGCACGCCATGAGTGGCGCAGATTTCTGGATCTTCTGTTGACTTTTGAGGTGTGGAGGGATCTGCTGAGCCAATGTGAGCAGGGGCAGGATGCAAAACCCAAGATTTGTGAACACATTTACGATTCAGTGTGCCAGCAGCAAAATCCGTCAGTTCCGCCACATAGCATGACTGCTAGTGCTGGAGATTTTCTAGCACTGTGATGGCTTGAGTGTTTGATACACTTTCTGTCGTAACGCGAGCTGTCGCATGGGCGCGTCGCCGTTTTGGCTTCGACAGCAGTTCACAATCAGCATCGAACATCACCCCAGACGCTATGTGACTTACTGTTCGAAGTATGCCCACTGACCTCGTGGCAGGCTTAGTCTGTGTATTTCAGAGTGGTAGGCCTTGATTGACAATTGCCAGCAGTATGATTATTTGCTAGCCATCAGTAGACCTGCTTCGGGTTGGATCATAACCCATATCCTGTGGATGTGCCCCAGAATGAGGAATTCTATGCCCACGTGCTCAGTGAGATGCGCTAGTCGTGGCCTCGGAATCGCCAGTACTCCCTTGACGCGCTCTCACCAGTGCCAATCAGCACTTCGTGACCAAAAGTTACGCAATGTCCTAGCATCCGTGCGTCTTTGGAGATCACTGACTTGGGAGCCACAGATCATGCTGATGATCTGAAGGATCACACTGTGCACATTGGCCGGCTCCTTAGGAGCTGTCTCACTTCTCCTCCAGAGTGGACAGAATGCTGGAAGTCTGCAGTTACTGCTCAGCATTGCTCCTGGAGGCTGAGCATTCTGGCACTTTTCTGTCCTTGAGCTCTACTCTGCACACTGCAATTGTTTTCTGATTTCATCCACCTCTGGGTCACTTTCTGTGACCTTAGTGGAAGGTACAGCATAAGTACGCCCTCGGGACTTAACCAAGGACTAGAGCTCTATGGGAAGAATGTTGTGCATCGATCTGTGCGGCCTCTGTGTGTATGAGCGCCTGGTGATCAGCACCCTTCGTGAAGGCCTCTGCCAATGAAAAGCTTGGAATGTGTCTAGCTGCGTGGCAAGCCCCGCCTTCTCGGCTGCCGTGAATGCAGACTGTTTTTTTTTAAAAGCGCATCACGACTGTGAGCCCATTAGCCTGTGCAAGGTCTCCTATTTCATAACCTAGATCTGAATGGCTGCAGATAGCTATCGATGGTCAGTCATGGTGTGATCGCACGATCTGTTAGACTTTTACTAACCACAGCTCATCCTGCGCAGACCACGAACTCAGAGCGAATTCTCCATTCAAGTAGGAGCTATGCCTAGGCAGCACAGTTGCAGGTAGTCACTGTGTGGCATGTGAGATTGACAAAGGGCAGCCAACCTTACGTTAAAGGCAGACATGCTCAGCTCCCTAGACGAGCAGCATGCGGCTACCTTTCGGAGCGCCAAGAGGCGCTGCTCCTCAGAGTGTTATGTAGGTAAGGCGAAAATCAATCCGCTTGCCACGGACGGTGGGTCACGGATGGACTCTTTCGTGCCCGCTTCTTACCCCTCTAGCCTGGCTGGCTGCATCTGAGAATTATATGTAACCATGCCCCACCAGGTACCCTCATGTGGCTCAGATACATTCGACACTGTCCAAGCATGGTTTTCATGTAGGTGTGATGCCCTTTCTGGAATCTTCTGCTCGTTGCATCTAGGGGGTCTGCACTTTCTGGAGCTTGTGAAACATGCAAACAAGACACGGTTAGTCTCTCAAGTCCAGCCCTGTAGTGCCAGAAAAAGGAAGCTTAAATTAACACTTGATCATCTCCTCTCCTGGGTCAGGGAGCCGCGAGACCCGCGCGGGGGGCGGCGAAATGTCCCGGCGCCTAGGGCGTCAGAAATCCTAGTGCCGGCCCTGGCCACACCTGTGGAGTCCTGGCCCCTGGGTCCGAGCCCTGGGTTAACACAATTTATGTGTAGACACAAGGAGGGGGTTAGGCTTGAGCCTGAGGTCAAGCCCTAGTCTTACGCTGCAGTGTTGACACACACACCCAGACACTACCACTATTCAACTAAATAATCCCATTTAACTACCCTCCTTTTAAGGGCCATGAGATAGGAGCTGTTCCCAAGATGGGAGGCAGGGGGATCATGATGTGGGGCGCTCTTGCTGGGGAGTGGAGAAGAGGACTCTCCGGGGGAATGCTAAGTGCCCTGTATTCCCTAGCCCATGTGTTTGCAAGCCCAGTTCCCCTCCAGCCCCGAAATAGGAACAGGACAGAGAGGTCAGCTGAGCGCTGAGCGTGAAGGGACAGTTTTTCAGTGCTCTGTCAGTGACTTGCCTCTCTCCCTCTCTGGAGTGCCTGGGGTCAACCACATCCTGAAGGAATTGGTTCAGAGGCTGCCAAAGCTACAGGAAGCAAAGGGGTGGCAGGGGGAACGGACTTGGGGAGGGGCTGCTGAGCCATGTGAGCAGGGGCAGGAGCAAACCCCAGGGTGTCATCTCAGAACAGGCCAAGCCACACAAAAGCCATCCAGAAAACAGAAGTGCCTGCAGGAGTTCAGATAGGAGCAGCAGATGATTTTCAGCTTAGAGTCACCCCATATCCTACCAGAAGTACCAGAGAGGGAGGTGTGTCCTGGATCCAGTCCTGAGGCTCCTGAAATCACCTGGAGGTGGCCCCTTGGGTTCAATGGGACCAAGATCATGTGCTGGGCATAAGGCTCTAAGGAGACACTCTCCCAAGGGATGCTAGTACTGGTCTTGCTTGCTGAGCATTTGTGGCACTTTCTGTCCTGAGATCTCCATGCACTTTTCTGTGCACAGACCCTCTGGGCTCTGTGACCATGGAGGAGCTAGCCTGGGCTCCAGCTAGAGCCTGAACATCTCCAGGACTAGTTTTAGCCCTGCAGCCCTAGCCTCATGAGCTTGAGTCAGCTGAGCCGGCTGCCGGTTTTTTAATCACAGTGTAGCCATAGCCTTAGTCTCCTCATACTGATTCCTGCAGATTAGCTATCTTGGGTGTGAGATCGCTAGACTCTCTGGAACCACAAGCTCAAATCCTGCCAGAACGAACTCAGCCCTTCAGCATCAAGTAGGCAGAGCTGCAGCAGTTGCAGGTAGTTCACTGTGTGGGCATGTGATGAAAGGGCAGCAAACCTTACGCAAAGGCAGACATGCTCAGCTCCTAGACAGAGCACATGCGGCTACCTTTCGCCAAGAGCCCAGCTCCTCAGAGAGAAGAAATCAATCCGCTTGCCCAGGGAGCTCATTGCCCATGGACACCCCACGGTACCTGACTGGGTGCTGAGCCCTTCTGAACTCTGCCCCTTAGGGGCCCAGTGGAAACAGAGCACCTTGCAAAGCCCAGCCCTTAGTTACGTGCCAGAAAAAGGAGCTAAATAACTTTGAAAAAACCTAGCCCCAGTTATAGGCATTGACCATTTGAAAAGCTAGTCCCATAAATTCTCTGCTTCACTACCTAGCTGGCCACAGCACTCCCTATCACTGGCTATCATCTTCTAGGAGCCTTTCTCAGCATGCTCTCCTGGCGCCTGGCCCTTTAAATCTGGGCTGACGAACCAGCTGCAGCCCTATGGTAGTCCTCTGGCTGCTGAGTGCTGCAGGTTGGGACCCCAGCCCTTCTCGCTGGTAAGTGATTCAGTTTACGTTGGTTTTGCCTGGCTTTTCCCCTTTATCTGTGCAGATGTGGAACATGCTCCTGGGGAGTCTTTCAGCTGACACAGGTTCCCCCTGGGCTCTGCGGGGCTGTTAAAGACCTTTGCTGTGCAAGCCAGAGGGCTGCACCGAGCTGTGCTCTTCATAGCAGTTTGTCTCTGACTTTGGTTCCCGCTGGGCAGTCTAGTTCCTTTTCCTGTTCGTATTTAAAGCAGCTGTTTGTATTGCATCATTTTCCATCCGTGGGCTCATTTAGAGCTGTGTTTATGATCCCAGAAATTAGCAATGAGAAAAGTCCTCCTGGTCACTCAGCCTGTCTCCCTTCCAGTACAGGCTTGTCCCCATATTCATCTCCTGGTGCTTTGGCCAGACTAGTGCTAAGAATCCCAAGCGAGGAGGCCTCCTCCACTTTCCTTAGGAGCTGGACTAACACAGCTTGCGGATAGCAAAATGTATCTTTCCCTGGAGACACCTGAACTCACTGAGCTCCTGAAGTTTTGCTGTGACAGTTCTCTAGGGACCCACATTTCCACCTCTGGGCATGCGAGATGCTAAGATCCTGGACACCTATTTCCTGCCTAAGCCCCAGCAGGCTCCAGCCCCCGGGGGAAGAGAGGCAAGGGACGCCTCTCTCACCTGCAGGGCCAGAGGCCACCCACTTCATTCAGAATCTGGCTGGAGGAGGGTAAATAAGGAAGTGGTCCCTGGACGAGGGAGAGAGAATGACTCGGTAGCCCAGTGGCTAGGCACCCAGCTAGGTGGTGGGAGAGCCAGGGTCCGGCCCCCCCTACTCCGACTCTTTCATTGTTTATTCACAATGGAACAGCTCCAAGAGGAGTGCCTGGGGGAACCTCACATTGGAATATCCCATAGCTCAGTGGTTAGAGCACTCTCCTGAGGAGAGGATGCGGGGAGACCTCTGCTCTAATCCTTTCTCCCCCTCAGGCAGAGGGGGGAATTGAACCAGGGTCTCGCTTGTCCTAAGTGACTGGCCTAAAAGTTGATGGGGGAAGGCAGCTGTGGGACAAGCACTGGCCATTTTGTGCAGTGCTCTGTGTTGCAATACCTCAAGCCCTTTGTGGATCTGGGTCCTTCACCGTCCACATTGCTTGGGTGCCAGGAGGGGAACCATTGAGGTCACATGAAAGGCTCCCTGTTCTCGGTCCAGGGGCCTGGACCTGACACAGCCCGCAGCAGCCAGGGGCTGCAATTGTAGGCAGATGGTCGGACTCTGCCTGGGGCTGGAGCATGCTCAGTGCAGACAATCTTCAGAGTTCTTAGCTGCAAAGCTCTAGCAAGTCCCTACTGAGCATGTGTGAACTGCAAATTTTCAAAGACTTGGCCACATGGAGGTGGATTTTCACAGGGATAGCAAAAGGCACATCCCCAATACAAAGGGACACGTCTCAAGTCCCTGCTCCAACGGGGTATGTGGTGGGGGGCTAGAGATTCTCAAAGAAAAGGTCCCCAGAATTTTTTAACATTCTGGTTGAAATTTTCCAGAAATTCTCAGCCTGAGGCAGACACCCAGCATGGGACAGTTACAGCCTGGCAAAGTTATGAGCAACTGAAAACAAAGTCTTGCAATGGGAAGAGTTGAGCAACCTTATTCTTAGGCCCTGTATCAGTGAAAAGCTGCTCTGGGAAGAGCACAGAGAGGAGACTTGCAAAGGTTAATGTGTTGCCTGGTATCCCAGGCTTGTGAATGAACAGAGAACTTCAGTTTTCAGGGCTGGCGGCCCCTCTCGCTGCCTGAACAGAGAGAGCATTGAAAGGGTTTTAGTACACAGTGCAAGAGCTCTCTGAAGTGGCCCATTCACCACGCTGCCGTCCAGATCTGAGCACTGCTGGAGGGGGGAAGGGGAAGGGGAAGGGGAACCCAGCAACCCCTGCCAGATGAACACTCACCCAGTAGTGAGGCCAGAAGCCTCCCCACATCCCCTCCCTTGCTCTGCCCCATTAAGTTTCACCAGCTCACTGCAGCAGCTCGCAATGCAGAATCATTGGAGAAGGAAACCCTCCTCCCTACAAACTCCAATGCATTTCCCACTACATGAACAGTCTCACCACATCTTAGCCATGCAGCGTCCTCTCTTCATTCATTGGGCTCCACCTCCCCCACCTGTGCTGCTGTCCAGGGTTTTATCTCGTTGGAGTTGGGGCACAAGATTAATGGTTTTGGTTGCATTATTTGTATCACAGTAGCACTGAGTCACACCAACCGAGATCAGGGCTCCGTTGCGCCAGGGGCTGTACGAACTAACAGAGAGTCACGGCCCTGAAGCGCTTGTAATGTAAATAGATGAGACAAGCAAAGGGTTGCAGGGGAGAGATATAACTTACAAGCAGAGTGATTGTCTCTGTGGATAGGCCCATGTTATGGACTCATGCTACAGCCCTGGTCTTTACTGAATTGTCACATGGTTCTAACACAGCTTGATCTCATCCACACTGACCAGACCAGCAAGCTGTCTCGATGTCAAACATTTTGTCATATGCACAAGTCTATGGACCCTAAACTCTTTGGGGCAGGATCTTTTTCATCACCATGTACGGTGTAGGAAAGCTCTGTAAGAACCGCAGTATGAGGTTCTGTGTTTGGCGCGTATCACAGACTCCCAGCAAAAATGCTCAGTGCACATGTGAAAAGAGATGGGGGTTGTAACAACCAGTCCAGCTAACTCAGCCTGGGATCTGAGAATCAAGCTGGGCTCTTTGCTTCTCAGATGTCCCCACCTGTGAGACGTTAACCAGGCTACATTAGACCTTCAGTGACACGTGTGCGGTCCCATTGTCTTTGGACTATGCACACAGTGACACCTGCCATCAGTGGCCTTGCCCGGATTTAATTGATTGAAATTTAATACACATCTGTTGATGATGCTCCAGAAGGAAGAGAATCCATCTTGTATTCTCAGCTGTGCTGGCTTTGCACCCCCAGCAGAAGCAGAAAGTAGTAAAAAAAAAACAACCCTCACAGGATAGTAGTCACTTGAGTCAGCAGCTGGTATTCCGATACACCCAGGGGGGATGATCTGTTGAGTTAAGGTGGCTTTTTTGTATTGTTTCACTGTCTCTCTTTTCAGAGAAAAGCCACTTATTTTAAATGTGTCATTCTCTCTCCATTATAGCGATAGTGAGTGATAGTGCAAGTGGTCAGCATGAAGTTACACATTGATCTCTTCTCTTTATTTCTGTGAAAACTGGGCCCTGTGCTTGGAATGTTCACTAGTGAAATGATCAGCTTGGCTGGGCTCTTGACAATAAGAGGATGTCACTTTTTACTTCTGTCGCAGGATCAAATCCAAATCTGGGTCAATCGTTTTTACCATCATGGGAGATGAGTTTGGTGGTCTCTATCCAGTCACTAATGGGCAGATATTGCTTAAATCAGCTTCTGTACCAGATGACTGGAGGCTGGCTAATGTAATGCCTATTTTTAAACAAGGCTCCAGTGGTGATCCTGGCAATTACAGCACAGCAAGCCTAACTTCAGTAGCAGGCAAATTGGTTGAAACTATAGTAAAGAACAGAATTATCAGACACACATAGATAAACACAATATGCTGGGGAAGAGTTAACATGCTTTTTGTAAAAGGAAATCATGCCTCACCAATCTGTTAGAATTCTTTGAGAGGGTTAACAAGCATGTGGACAAGGGGTATCCAATGGATACAGTGGACTGTGACTTTCAGAAAGCCTTGACAAGGTCCCTCACCAAAGGCACCTAAGCAAAGTAAGCTGTCATGGGATAAGAGGGAAGATCCTCTCATGGATCAGTAACTAGTAAAATATAGGAAACAAAGGGTAGGAATAAATGGTTAGTTTTCACAGCAGAAAGGGGTAAATAGCAGGGTCCCCCAAGGATCTGTAGTGGAACAAGTGCTGTTCGGTGTATTTATAAATGATCTGGAAAAAGGGATTAACAGTGAGGTGGCAAAATTTGCAGATGATACAAAATTACTCAAGACAGTTAAGTTCAAAGCTGACTGTGAAGAGTTACAAAGAGATCTTACAAAATTGGGTGACTGGGCAACAAAATGGCAGACGAAATTCAGTGTTGCTAAGTGCAAAATAATGCATATTGGACAAATATAATCCCAACTATACATACAAATTATGAGGTTTAAAGGAGCTGTTCCCACTCAAGGAAGATCTTGAGTCATTGTGGATAGTCCTTTGAAAACATCTGCTCAGTGTGCAGTCAAAAAAATCTAACAACGTTAGGAACAATTGGGAAAGGGAAAGATAATAAAACAGAAAACATCATAATGCAACTATCTAAATCCATGGTACACCCACACCTTGAATACTGTGTGGTTGCCCCATTTCAAAGAGGAGGGCAACAAGAATTATTAGGGGTATGAACAACTTCCATACAAGGAGATTAAAGAGCCTGTTCATTTTAGAAAAGAGATGTCTAAGGGGGGTATATGATAGAGGTCTATCAATCATGAATGGTGTGGAGAAAGCGAATAGATATTTACCCCTTCACACAACACAAGAACTAGGAGTCACCCAATGAAATTACTAGTCAGCAGATTTAAAACAAACATAAGTACTTCTTCACACAATACACAGTCAACCTGTGGAACTCATTGCCAGGGGATGTTGTGAAGGCCAAAAGTATAACTAGGTTAAAAAAAGAATTAGGTAAATTTGAGGAGGATTGGTCCAGCAATGGCTATTAGCCAACATGATTAGGGACACAATCACATGGTTTGGGTGTCCTTAAACCTCCCACTGCCAGATGCTGGGACTGAATGACAGGGGATGGATCACTCAAAGTTGTCCTGTTCTGTTAATTTCCTCTGAAGCATCTAGAACTGGCCACTGTTAGAGACAAGATACTAGGCTGGATGGACCCACTACGGCCGTTCTTATATCCATGCTAAGGAAACCACAACTCCAGCTGGCAGTCTGAGCAAGTGAGCCAAGGATCTGAATAGGCACTGTACAACCCTCTCCACCCTAGAAGTGACCTTCCAGATCAGGGCCTGTTGGTACAGCAATCTGGGGATTGAACTGTGGATACATTATGGCTGGAATGGTCAGTGGGGCTCAGCACGCACAACTGGACCCAGTTTTTCAAAGGAGCTCAGCACACGGGGTGCAGGGCTCTCCTGAAAAATTTGGCTTTGCACGGATTGAGGAATTCATTTTCCTAGGCCGTCAATCCAGCACCTCCACCAGCATTAAACTGCAAACATGCAAGTCAGTCTTGTGCTTCACGCCAGCAGGAACGGCTCATGTGCAGCTCCTAGGACACGTTCTCCTCCGGCGCAGGGGGACTGACGCATTCAGAAATGGGCGGGAGTGGATGCAACTAGACAGTTTTCACCTGTATCAAAAGCCTGACAGTTCCCCTTGCGGGCAGGGCCAGCTCCAGGGGTTTTGCCACCCCAAGCAGACCAAAAAAAAAAAAAAAAAGCCACGATCGCAATCACGATCTGCAGCAATTCAGTGGGAGGTCCTTCGCTCCAACTGGGAGTGAGGGACCCTCCGCCAAATTGCCACCAACTAGCTGGATGTGCCGCCCCTCTCCAGAGTGGCCACTCCAAGCACCTGCTTGCTAAACTGTTGCCTGGAGCCGGCCCTGCTTGCAGGACACACATCAGACATCGGTGACACAGGATAGCAGGGCTGAACTGGCAGGCAAAAAGACCCATGTTTCTGAGCCTCTGCAGTGAGCAGTGTATTTAGTGACAGCAATGAAGGGCTCACTGACTATCAGGGCTTAAGTTCTCAGCGGTCTGGGGCACTGGCTGCCTCACCCCTTTGCTACGTGCTGGCTCACTTTCTGGAGCGCTGTCTTCGGCATTGTTCCCGAAACGTATCTGCCTCCTACAGCTCCCCCACCTCAAAACCCATCAAAGACACTGCAAGTCCAACCATGTTTCTAGCCCCACGTGGTCATGGGCCAACTGAATTGATGACAACACACATGGCTTTTTATCCCACTGCAAACAGGCGCCAAGGGAGTCGTGGTTGCCCCAGTCTGCTCTGGGAACTCCGTAGGGGACAGAGTCCAGGGGACATGCATGCAGAGGGCAGTGAATATATTCTGATGCTGAGTGCATTGAGGCAAGAACTTGCACAGGGTCATGACTGAGATGGCAGGTGCTTGCAACACAGGGGCTGTAGAACGGACGTGGAGTTTGTGCATCTAGATTTTCAGCTAGAGTGCTGTAACGAACATGGGGCTTCTTGGAGTGAGTGACGCCTTAGTGCGTGTTACTCATATGGGAAAGCGGGAGTGACTCCTTGGAAAAAGGAACAGAATTTTGTAACATGCTGGCAATTTGTCACTTTGATCTTTTGCTCGGATTGTAGTAAATTCTAGGAGGCCCCTAGGTGCTACTGAAAGACAAAGAAGTAGTATGCTTTGGGCAGTCCATAGGCCTCGGGCTGGCCCTCTCCAGAGAGCTGAACTCCAGCCATAGTGATGAATTACGCCAGCACCACTTGTCGTGCTAGGCTGGTCCATTGCCTGCTGGAAGGGGCTTACCTGCTGGGAATGCACAAAGCTCTGAATTCAGATCCCGCCTCTGGAGGAAACAAGGGACTCAGGGCCAGGGCCAGAGAAGTGAAAGTCTGATGGTAATTTGCGCTTGCCTCCCATTTACACCCTTATGGATTTGAGTGGCACTTTCCTACCCCCAGATTGTTGGTTTTTGAAGCCCCCAGTGAAAAGCTTTTCAGTTTCAAGGTTTTGCCCAATGAAAGAGCAAGAGTAGGAGTTCAGAAGCCGAACTCCCAGCAAACAATAGCTGGCTTAACCCTCCCATGGGGTTATTTCCCACTAGTTCCCAAGTCGCTCCTGGCAGCTTTCAGGAAACGCGAGGTGTGTGAGGCTTCCCGCCGTCGCGCAGCTAGCTCTCTGCACTTACAATACAGCTCGGCGACCTGCTAACCAGGGCAATGGACCTGCTCAGGGTTGGGTTGTGAACCGTGGAGAGGAAAGATCCCTTGGGGGAAGGGCACTAGCCACACATCATCTCCCCTCTACTGAAGGGCATGAAGTGGTCCTCCTTTCTAACCCCATGGAGCAGCTGTGTGGAAAAATCTCTGGCCATGGCCCAGGATCTTGGTGGCCCAGCTTACCCACCCTTTCCAGGGAGCTGGCAGAAGGCCCCAAACCAGCCCCTCCAACTCAGGTGACTCCTCCTCAGAAAAAAACAGGAAGGTTTCAACCTTCATCCTCCTCCTCAGTGTGCACCACATGTGCAGTATCTCACTGAAACACTGGGGCCTGAGGCTCATTCTAGAGACTGGCCTGCCACAGGTTTCAGGTGGGGATGCTGGACCCAGGAGTCCCTCCCACCAGGCCAGCCCCACGTGTGGTGCCTCTGGCATGGGTGGGGAGAGGCTCCCCCAGCCCTACTGCATTGGAGCTAATGATGGCGAGTTATAACTTGTTTACTCTGCTAAGACTCGTTCCTAGAGAGACTGAGCATGTGCTGCTCCTTATTGTCACTAAGCACTTGAGCCATCCCTGCAGTAGCACCTCACTTAGTCTTTTGCTTTAGTGACGAGCCCCCCTCTCCTCCCTTCACCATAGACTCAGCTAGGCTCTGGGGCGGGGTGTGAGCACTTGAACTAGAAGTTCTGCAGAATTTAAGCTTCCTGTTTGCTAAGAACCTTCCCTCGGTAAAACAGACATGGTGCCGGCTTCCTGAGGCTGCAGGCAGCTTGAGTGCTGCTCTTCTAGCTAGTGGGGCTAAGCCTCACTGATGCTATGGCTAGCAAAGGGACAAGAATCTGAACCGGTGCTGGGGAAAGCTGAGTGCAGTGGGAGGGACGGGACGGGACACCAAGGGAGTGGCAGAGTGGACGAGCAGCCCTCCCCTTCCCAGCAGCCAGGGCTTGGGGGCAAAGGAGAAGAGAGGTGGGACTGCTTTTCCACTTCCATCAGTCCAAGAGGCGTAGACTTAACCTGTCTTCATACTCCCACTCGCCAGAGTGGAACACAAAAGAGGGATCCTGTGTAGGGTTGAAATGGGCCCCTGGCAAGAAGCTCAGCCCCATCCCTTTTCCCAGCAGTCTGTTTCACCAGGGTGTTGCTTTTCATACCTGCCTCTGGCGAGCAGGCAGCTGGCAAACTTTTCAAGCCCTGCCTTGAAGAGGCTCAGGAAAATCCTTAGTCACCGCTGGCAGCTACAAACAGAATAGCGGCTTTGGAGTTCAAGTGAGACCAAGAGGACAAACGGGGGGATGTGGGGCAGAATTCTCAGCCAGGCAAAGGACATGTCTGCACCCTCTGATGTAGCACTTTAGCCACGTGTTTGAAACCAGTCTTGTGGAAGCAGCACAATGCTAATTTACTGGGGTGAGGCACCGTTATGCTGGTACAGCATATTCCAGTAAGTTAGGAGAATGGTGTTAGGCACCTTTATAACTGTGTCCACACTAGGTGTTGGACCAATTCAGCAGAAAATGTAAAACCACGCTCTGAAGTGTCCCGAGCCTCTGTTTGCCAGAAGCTGGGAATGGATCACTCTGATTGCCTGGTCTGTTCATTCCCTCTGGGGCACCTGGCATTGGCCACTACCAGAAAACAGGCTACTGGGCTAAATGGACCACTGCTCTGACCCAGTCTGGTGTTCCTACGTTCTTAAATCAGACAGTGAAGTCAGTAAAAAAATCTGTACCTAGACCCAGCCTAACACCCTTGGCCAGAGATGCAGTGCAAAGAGGCAATAGGACACGTTCAGCCACCCCAAGGCACTGCCCGACTGGTGGGAGTGAGAATCTGCACTGGAAAGAGCAGGCGTGGGGGGGAAAGTGCCCCTTGGTCTCCCTCATTGCACCTGGTGTGGAGCTCACCATCACTGGGGCACTGGGTTGTTTCTAGCTACCCAGCAGCAGCGCAGAGAAAAGTCAGGGAGCCGTTAGGTTAAAAAAAAGTGATTCTTTTTTTAATTTTTAAATTAATAAAAAACCTTCAACCTGTTTAAGCAAGATTCTGATTTGGAAACTAAAACCCCAAAGTCGCAGCCCCTCCGTGTTGCCATGGCTGGAAGGAGCCCTCGGCCCCTGCTGCTGAGCCGGGCGGCGAAGGATGGTCCTTTACAGTTTGCACAACTGCCCTTCCAGCTCGGCCTCTCCAGGCTGAGCATTGTCTGGTGTGGGAACAGGGCCAGAGCAGGAGGGAGGAGGAGACCAACTGTTCCCCAGGGCGAGGGGGGCAAAAGGGTGCATCCCAGGGCCTGGGCATGGTGAGATTTCATTGACACGAATCCCAGGCTCGTTCGTTTTCAGGGCACATGCGCAGACTTGGATGATTTTCAACAGAGGTCAAAGGAGGAGGGCTTTACCATGCCCAGCAAGGATGTCCAGGAAATCCAGACCCCTGGCTCCATCCCCCAGTCCTCTCGCTGACCTAAAGCGGACTGGTTACCTAATATCTCAGAGTCACACTGTCCTTCGGGAGCTTCCGACGCCTGTTCCCAGAGCCTGCCAAAACGCAGCCTGGTGTTACCGAGAGGGGAGAGGTGTCGGCAATGTGCCCTGCTCCTCCTGCTCCACGTTGTTCCAGCAGCCATACATCTCCTTCCCTAATCCTGTTCCTGCAGCACGGGAGTTCCGGGTTCAAAGGGCACGTTCCCTCCCCACGCTGGACACTTTCCCACAGTGGCCAAGTTTCAGTGGGTGCGTCTCCCCCTCCTCCCTCACTTTGTAAGAGCAGATTTCAGGCGAGCCACATGCGCGAGTCATACAGCCTTCTGACGGCCAACCCCGTCTCATCTAGCGACACCGCAGCAGCAGCCAAAGAATAGGGGAGTGGGGAAGTGAAGCCAATGGCAACAGCTTCTGAGCCAGCCCACCCTCTGCCCAAGGGAAGCTCTCAGTGTCCAGCAACATCCTCTTCACCCAAGCAGCGTCGTGACCATCCTGCGATTGCCCACCGGGCTGCCAGTCTCTTTCCATTGCCCAATCTCTTTCCATTGCTCTCATTCTCTCTGGATTTATATACATTAGATATTTATATATTATATAGTTATATATTAAAAAAGAGAAGACCAGTTATTGACGCTCCGGAAGGGAAAAACCACATGGGCTGACAACCATCCCAGCAGAGTTACAAAAAGAATTATAAAATATTCCAGTGCCATCTTCGGGAACCCCCTCCCTCACTGCCCTGATCTCCTGCACCTCTTCTCTGTTTTCCCCTCCCCCCAGCCTTGCCCCCCCTGTCCCCCACTTCAGTGTTATCCAGTCTTATCTCTGCCCATCCATTGCAGCCATAGCTTTCTGCTGGGAGCCTCCTTGCTGAGACCCGGGTGGCCACATGGGCTGCTGATGGTGGAGATGATGGTGGAGGTTGTGGCTAGTTGGAGAGGAGGGTGGCATCCAGGCGGGTTGGTGGTTGGGAGGTGAGGAGGCCCAAAAGGGGCTGAAGTTACCCGGTGGAGAGCAGGCCATAGATGTGATGGGGCTGTTACTGCTCTGTAGGTTCTCTGAGGTCCGCAGCTTAGAAAACATAGCGAGTGCGTCCGGGAAGTTGGGAGGTGTGGCTGGAGTATTGCTAGGTGTGCACATCTGCAGGTAGAGAAAGGACAGAGCATCAGACATGTACATCAGCGACCACTACAACACCGTGGCATCATCTGCTCGAGCTGGAAAGGCAGAACCTGTCATTGTTAGCTGGGAACTACCTCAGTAAAACCATTTCAGTCTCAAGGAGTGATGACACTAACCCTCTCTGTGTCAGCAGCAGAAACGTTTCTCCTGCCATAAAGTTTGGACGGCCACCTGGGATAGCCACCTGAGCAGCCCTACTGTAAAACTGGTGCTGCTATAGCCACCGCAACGTCTAGCCCTGATCAGAGCAAGTCTAATTGATGCGGTGGCCACTAGGGCTCCCAATGATGGTGGAGCTGAATTGATGTTAGTAACTGACTGTATAGACAGGGCAACAGAGACTGGTTCATTGCCCAAGGCCGCAACCAATGCTGAAACGTGACTCCCGCTCTATTTCCCTGTTTGCTGGGCTAGAGTGGTCTGATTGTAAGCCTGGGACCCAGGATAGCCTGGGTTCTGATTCCACTGGTGGCACCAACTCGGCTTGGCCTTGAAAAAGTTACTTCGCCCCTCTGCACCTCTCCTGGGGGGGTGTAAAGCCGCTGACATCAGAGATGGAGGAAAGCCATTGCTGGGATGGCCTGGATGCCATTACACCAGGCCCTGTTCAGGATTGTGGCTTTGTCCTATTCCAGTATCAAAGGAACCCAGCCCTTAGATTCCTCTACCACATCTTGCCCGGCCACTTGTCCCCGTCCCCTGCTGGCCTTGGGCACCTGATGAACCTGACACGACACATTTGCTAGTCTGCCAGACACCGGCCCCCTACAACACCACTTTCTAACCTCCGCGAAGCACGCCAGTGAAACAGCAGAACTTTCCCACCGCTCTGCTTCGGAAGGAGGCTGCCGTCTTCTGATGAATGCTACCAGTAAAGCTCAACTTTTCTGTGACTGAACAGCCTCCCTCAGGGAGCACCGGGGAGGGGGACCCGTATCCACGCCACAGAGATTTAAGGGATCAGCATGATATGGGTCCCCCTCCCCGGTGCTCCCAACTGTGATCAGCGACTTTGGGAAGATCTTGGCATTTACCCACCATCCCGCCTCAGAACAGGCTGAAACCAATCCACCCCTCCTCCACCTGCCTCCCAAAGGCACATCTGAATCTCAGCAGTCAGCTCCACCCCTTGTGCTGCTTTTCTGAAATGCAGCACCCAGGATTCTCTCAGCAACCTCCCCATGCCAGGAGGGGCTGCAGGAGGCACAGCCTCTTCTCAACATTGGCTAAAAGCTCCAGGGCTTAAGGTGTGTCGGTGCAAGACTCCTCTCCCTTCACTAACCTTCAGGTGAAATTCACTGAGGCTCTGCCCTGGGTTCAGCCTGTTCTGCTTGTGCTGTGGCTGGCTTTGTTTTGAGGATAGTGCTGGCTCTGTACACAGAACTTCACTGCCTGATTCTGTTGCTGCTGTGCATTAAGATCTTAAAGGGGTGCCAGTAGGTTGAAAAATGTAAAGCTATTTTAAAGGGCTGCAACTGAAATGAAATCTAGTCAGTTCTGAAGGAGATTATTTAGTAGCAATATGGTCGTACCTAGGAACCCTAAGGTCAGGGCCCTGCTACGCTTGCGACTCTGAGTTAGGAGTAGTTTTGAGTGCTCCAGCTGTCCCTGAACAACTCTCCCCCAGCCAGTCTCTCTGGTCACGATCACATTTTCCTATTTAAAACCTCTCACAACAGCAAAGGACCGAAGAGGGCCAAGAGGGGAAACTGACTAACTGATTTCACAGGGGAAAGGGTGAAACTGGCTATATGCAAAGTGCTGCCAAATGAACAAACCAGCCAAAAAAGGAATGTTTCAAATAACTGGCCAGTTCCAGTATTCTAGGAATCATTGTAACAGTGGGTGTAAATAAATAAAAATCCCCAGACAAATCTGATTTGGAGGTTAGGATCCTATTAGCCTAATACTAACGGTGCTTTAAATACTTTAAATGGAGAGATTTTGAAAGTCTAATTCACTCTTCCCTGGGGGAGAAGGGGAATTTATTCTTTCAAACACGTGCTGTGACAGTAAAAAAAAAACAACTAGCCATTTCACTCCCTTTCCATGCACTAGCGCACCTATGCCGTGCTTTAATCCAGGGGAATTTTTACTTTAAAAGCTCAACCCCGTGCAGCTGACTTTTTAAAGGTCATAGAAACATTTTTAGTTTTGTTTTTTTTTTAAGCCTAACTTTTGGGTCAAATCAATGGAAAATCCCTTTAACTTATTACAAGAAAAACCCCTAAAAAGAGTCAACCAGAAGGTCCCGAAAAAGGTGACAAACCAGTTCCAGGTACCTCTTTGAAAGACTGTCCGAGTATTCTGATAAGGTGCCTCCTAGTCCGCCCCTGTTATCTGTTCTGCAAATTGCAGGTATAGTCAAAAGTCATAACTGTCATGACAAAATCTAGAACCTCGATTTCCAAATGGATCTCTACATCCAGGGTTTTATAACAAATCCATCATAGTAGTCAGCATAACTTACGAAGCGAACATAACCAAAATAGCCCTATGGTTCCTCCTCGTTCCTTTCCAAGGCAACCAGGCCTGATCCATTACCACTTCTTTTTTGCAAGGCATCACTATTGGGAGAGAAACTGGGTCTATCTGAGTTTCTAGCCTCTGCTCTAAAACCACAGGCTCCCTTTGGGTTAAGTCCAATAGCGTATGTTGCAGATATCAGATCAGTGCCATGTCTGCCTACAGCCAGTGGAGGGGAATGAAGAGGGTGAAAGGAAAATTTCAGCTCTTACAGGAATAAAGGGTCTTGCAAACCACAGCCTCCTCCACCCATCTCTCCAAACAGTTTCCATGGCTCTAATGCAAGGGATCTGATCTCCCTTCTAACCCATGGCTGGATGGGGGTTCAGCTTTTCCCAATTCACTAGGAGTTAGAGGTTCCAATGGCAAAAAAGTGATTCAGAGGCTATAAAGCAGCCCCTGAACACATGGCAGTGACTGTCTGCCTGATCAGCGGTCTCGTGGGGGGGGGGGGGCAGGAGGGGAAAAGGGAAGACGTGTGTACACGCAGTGCTACTCCTGCTGCTAAACAAGTGTCCAGATCGTGGGTCCCCTCTCCGGAATCACCAGGGCCTCATGTTAACAATATCCCAGTGACCCAGGGTAGCAACCGAGACAGGAGCGTTACCACAACAAACAGAACTTGCAGGATGAGCGGCTACCTCTGCTGTCTCACAGAGGACTTTGCTCTGATTGGGTTACTGCAACTCTGCTCCTCAGGCCCAGGCTCTACCCCCAACACCGAGGACACTGGGGGATGGCAAATGCCCTCAGATTTGGCCGCAACACAAACTGATTGGCTTGGCTTGTCCCACCTTCATAATCTGTGAATTCTTCAGAGGCACATTTAAGAGGTGGAACAGAGGGGTTTGGTTTGGATTTTTTAAAGGCAAAATCAGAGAGGCCCCCCAAACCCACATCTGACATTTCCACCCACTATAAATAGACCGGGAGAAACAATGTGTACAAAAGGTCAGAATATGCCATAGGTGTGGGAGGGCGAAGGGGAGGAACCTGGTTACTTCAAGCCTGGGGAGAAGGGAAGTGCACCCTCGAGGACTGGCAAGCCCCATGCACAACTCAGATACAGCAAAGAGGAAGGAGAAGTCAGACCATTATAGACCTCTCAGGGGACAAAGCTGGGGGTGGGGGCGTGACTGAGTGGCTGTGCAACCGTTTGCAAAAGTGAAGCAATCTTTGAACACCCAGGCCACTAGTGTGGGTGACGCCAGAGAGACCGACAGCGAGAGGTCTTTGTACCAAAGATTTTTTACACAATTTAATTTCTTTCCAATCATCCTTGCAGAATTCTACCAGCCCCCAGCAAGCAACGCTGGATAGATGAGGAAATTCTCCCTTGAGGCCCCTAGCTGCTACTGTAATGCAAATAAACTTCCTCCCATTATAATCCAGGTGAAGGAGTAAATTTTGTGCTGGGGCCAGCGGTGGACAGTTGTTGGCTATTTTAGATGATCTCACCTTCCAACTATCACAATTTACCCAGCTCTAAGGGAGTGAGAAAGAAGTGGACGGACGGACGGACACACACACACACGCTTCAGAGAGGACAAACACAACAGCCACTGTTAAAAGCAACTTATCAGCTTTTTTTCATTTCCTGGTAAACCATTCATTCTAATTTTAGTCTCAAGTGCCCTCCTCCCTCCTAGGCCCTCCCCAGGACTCCAGCTTAGTCTTGTGATAGGTCTTTATATTTTTGTAATCAGTGTCACACCCTCTCTGTGCAACAGCCGTGAGAGAGAAAAATCCAACACTGAAACCAACCCACGAGAGATGGAGCAAGCTAGCTAAAGCTAGTGCACAGACAGCGTGCAGCACACAGCCTGCGGAGCAGCAGAATGGAAGTGAAAAAAGCATAACTAGCAGAGGCAGAAAAATGGTTAGCCTGGGCTGTATTGGGAACAGGCAGCAGCCTGTATCATCATCAGGCTCTGAAGTCTGTGGGGGTCAATCAACTTCGATGCACTTGACTGGAGGCAAAAAAGCTGATAAGATGCAGTCCCCTGCTCCAGACGGTTTAGGTAGTAACTAGGCCCTGATTCAGCAAAGACTTAGACACGTGCTTAACTTTAAGCACATGGGCGAGTGCTTTGCTGAATCAGGGCCTAGATCAGCAGGTTAACAGAAGGTGGATGCCTCCTGGTGGGCGGACTCCCTAGAGAATCGCATGCTTGCATCTAGAGAAAGAGAAGTTAGGAAGGCAGCCCACAAAGGCCATACCCTTGTAATTAAAAGGACAGGTTCAGGAAGTTACTAGTGGAGTCTGTCCCTCCTGCTACACGAGCAACACACCCAGAGGGGGAGATTGTCCCAGCTGCTCCCCTCTAGCGGCCCAGGGCAGAACGGCAAGCCCAGAACTTAAGAAATACCGACACTGGCCAAAATAATGAATGGGGGAGGGTGCAGACATAAGGGAAGGGATTGCAACACACATACACACAGTGACTCACCCTTCCTAACCGCCCCCTTCAACAACAACAAACAAAAGCTGCAGAATTAATACTGTAGCTCAGCAACCGGAAGCAGAGTTGCTAGTTTTAGTCCTGGGCATAATCTCCGAAATCGCTACCTAGCATGAGAATTCATTACTGACCTCCCAGAAAAATCCCTCTTTATAAACAGCCTTGTAAGAACAATTCCTAGAGACGTGTGTTTTCAAAAGGACAGCGGTTTTGTTGGGTTTTTAGAAAGGATGGGATTTGTAGGTGTCTTCCTCTTAAAGAGAAGCACTGCACCAAAACCTTGTCCGCACACAGAAGTTGCACCAGTTTAAAGAGTGATTCAGTTGCTCTAGTACAAACCTGCGTGTGTGGACCCTCTTAACTCGTTTTAGACTTGCTTTATTGCAGCTTTTGAAGCTCCACTTGTAAAAATTAGGCTTAAACTGAACTAAGAGTGTCCACAAAGGGATCCACGTTGGTTTAAGGAAATCAGATCAAACACTTGTGTTCAACTTTGTGAGCAGACCAGGCCTAAGTTAACTTCTAAACATTGTACTTGTTCTTCGTGTATGTTCTTCTCATCCAGAAAGGCAGAGCTGCCACAATCCTTCTGCAGGTCACTGAGGCTTAGCTATAGCTAAGTCCTTTAAAACCTATCCTAACTAAATCCATCTTATATGAAATATTATATGTCAAGTTTCAAAGGAGCCTCTTTCTTCGTACCTTCAAATTTGTGCCTGCAAACAGGCTCTTTCATACACCTCCCTTGTGTGTTGGGAGGGAATGGAAAGGCAGAATTTTGTAACTGGTACCAATTCTATGGAAGTGAGGTTGCATTAAACCTGATTCACTCCCCCACCATACCCAGTTGCCCAAATCAATTTGTGGGGGAGACGGGTGAGGGTGTTCAAGATCTTAAGACACACGTCTAAGATTTTTGTTTTGTTTTTTTAAGTGTTTGCCACACAACCTGAACAGGGAATATAACTGATTTTCCCAGCCTAGTGATTTCTTATCTAATTAGACTGTGGAACTCATTGCCACCGGATGTCAGTAGTGCTAAAAAACTTATTCATATAAGTGCCCAATCTTTTACTGTTGATGATAATATCCAGAGTTGTTAGAGGTAACGCTAATTAATTTTGGAAGAGACAAAACCTCATGCTTCAAGGCTTAAGACAATCTCTAATTATTAGGTAATAGACAAAAATCTTTGGTGGAAGGAGCAGGGAGCATCTACCTCCTGTGGGATTCTTACACTGGCCTCTGTCATAGCTGGAATACTGAACTAGATGGATCTTGGGTCTGATCCAGTCTACCTATTCCTACGTAGTAAATACACTAACAGAGAGAGTTTCAGGATTTACCTTCTTTTTCCCACATAACTTTTGTATCGTCTCTTGGTAATTCTTGGTAAGAGCTGGGATTATGCAAAGCACTCCAATAGTCTAGTTTGAAAATATCCCTAAATACTGCAGCCAAAAGGAATCCAGGTGGGTTTGTCCTCAGCCCATCTTAGTTTAAAGACAGCAATTCTGCCATGTTACCCACACGGAGCAGTCCCCATGAAGTGAATAGGGCTATGTGTGGAGAAAGGCACTGTTCAATACAAGGTGGCAGAATGAGACCCTCGGTTAAGGCGGTACAAATTACTGAATGCAAACCAGATCATGTGCAAAGTGGCCTGAGTGCCTAAATCTTCAAAGAGCAAAGCAGAAGAAACTATCATCGTTTCAGGAGAAGTGACAGCCATCAGAAAGCGATCTGCAATACACAGCTACAGGTCAGCAGACGCTCTGATGGTTGCGGGGAGCAATAGGAGAGAAATCACAACATGCAGGCTCCATTACGCTAGTCCTACTCCTCTTCCTCTGTTGAAGCAGCAGAGCCCGAGTTTGTTTGTGAACTTCAAGAGACTGTGTAAGGGCCATTTAGAATCATAGAATATCAGGGTTGGAAGGGACCTCAGGAGGTCATCTAGTTTAACACCTTGCTCAAAGCAAGGCCAATCCCCAGACAGATTTCTGCCCAAGATCCCTAAATGGCCCCCTCAAGGATTGAACTCACAACCCTGGGTTTAGCAGGCCAATGCTCAAACCACTGAGCCAGTGGTCCTCAAAGTGGTGTCTGGGGCATCTATGTGTTCGGCAGATGAGCACCCACTGAAATGCCACCAAGAAGCAGCATCATCCAGAGGCGTTGCCGCCAAAATGCCGCTGATTTTCGGTGGCATTTCAGCAGCGACGCCTCTGGATGCTGCTGCTTGTCAGTGGCATTTCAGCGGCGATGCCTAATGACGTTGCCGATTCTCAGCGGGATTTCAGCAGACGCTCGTCCGCCGACCACAGTCCTCGGTGGCTCTTCGTCCAGCGCCCGCCAGACGAAAAAGGTTGGGGACCACTGAGCTATCCCTCCCCGGGGCTAGATTCTGATCTCAGCTACACGTGGGGTAGCAGGATCAGTTCTAGCTGATTTCAGTGGAATTACTTCAAGTGTACACCAGAGTAACAAGATGCTGCTCCTCAGACTTCTGCCTGAAAAATGGAGAAAGAGAGCTGGGTTTGATCTCCAAATTCCCCATGGTCCTTTTTATTCAGACACCGTCAATAACTTGAACTGCCTTTTATCCTTTGGCACTCAGCTGCCTGCAGGACAAGCCCATTCGATACGTTGAATAAATAAGTTAATCTTGTTTGTGCTCAGAAGACACGACCCCATGTGACAGCATGAAAAAACTGGAGGGAGGGGGCCTCTGAGCTGCTGGACCTTTGTGCATTGGGTGGATATTGCGTGTTTAACAAGAATGCTGGCCAGAGAAATGCACTCTGTCTGGTGCTGAACCTTCACCCCAGGGGCAGGAGGGAATTTTTTTTTTTTTTTTTTTTTAAACAAAGTGATTCGAACAAACAAAAAGCAACAAGGACAAATAGGCTCCTCTTTTCTGGCTGGTTTGCTTTACGGGACCAGGATATCGCATTTGCTGCTTTACGGACTGACTTCTGCACAGCAAAGGGCAGGGAAAGGTGGGTCTCAAACCTGCCTCATTTGGATCCTTACCAGACCAGACCATGCTTGAGCAAATAGCCGGGACAACGTAACAAAAGAGGGTGGGGGGGATTTTGCTTACATTCTGCAGGCACCTTTTTGCTCCTAGGATTTTTCCCAATGCACCATGGGGTGGGGAGAGGAACAGAAAACAGCAATTGACAGGAGTCAAAGGGGGGTGATCAGGGCATCTTTATGCAGGGACAGCGACCCTCCTTGCTGCAGGCGAGGGCCTGCAGTTTTATCAGCAGGGCTGATTAACTTCCCACCCAGCTTCTGTCATCACCTGTATTTTACGGCAATGAATCAGATCTAGTAAAAAGCCAGAGTAGGTTCCACTCAGTTTATGCATCCCTGATTAAAAAACCAAACCAACTAATTCAACACCTCAGAGCCACTTTAGAATCTAGACACTCACACTTCAGGGTTCGCCTCTATCCTTCAACGAGTGAAATTTGGCTATTACAATTTCTGCTCTGGAAACTATATGGAACTTTCAGTTACCAGGTGAAAGGCCCCAGTCTGGCAATGAATTTCAGGCAGCCACACTCCAGCTGAGCTCCATTGGGGCGTTGCCCATGCTGAGCAGTCTGCAGGACTGGGGACTAAAAAGCACCCCATTTGCTACATGACTTTTCTCCTGTCCACAAAGAATACTGTTTGTTTTTTTAAACATATGAAGTTACCCTTGGGTGTCCCAAGAAATTCTTCACTTGGAATGTTCACATCCCATTTCAGATGGGTGTATTGACAGGATGGAAATAGTGTAATTGAGTGACTTATAAATTTATAAGGTTAATGGTGTGTAAGAATTTGTGATATGGGGAGTATCTCTTATCGAAAGAGAAACAGATGTATCTGAGATGGTGTGTAGCTGCTCACTTTGTGCAATTTTTGGTGGGGTTTGCTCATAGTTTTACTTGTAAAATTGTGTTTCAGAACAAATTGAGATACTGGAAAACCTCTCCTCTTAATGTCTATTCTCTCAGTGATCAAAATTGTTCATGGCATTTAAGTTTGAGCAGAAATCAAGTCATTAAGGCACAGGGAACACCACACAACAACAAAAATGCAGCACAAAAGTCAGACTAGTATCTGGGAACGAGAGATGAATAACATTTGGCAAACAGAATGGTCACATTGCAGATCATGACATGTATACCAGTTTCCTGATTAATGTGTAACTGGTTATAAAAAGAGGGAGAGGTGAAGCTAGCCTACCAAGCAGCCAAGATTTCCTTTGCTTGGAAATACTATTAAGCTGCTTTTAGAGAATCCAGTATTTGTAAGCTTGTAATGAAGAGGGTGAACACTGGACAGCACAGAGAGGTTTTAAAGCATTCAGGAATAGGCTCCTCTGCCTTTTTCTTTTGATGAGACAACCTCATAACTGAAGATCTACTTAGATCTAAGTGTCAAATCGTTTTATGAGTAATGGGACAAGCATGCCAATGTCATTGCTCCTGCATCTGACTAAGTATCAGGGTTCAAAGATTTTTAGAACACCAGAAATGACTGTTCAGTGTTGAATTTAAGTGATTCAGGGCTATCGGCTAAAATGTTGGCCTCCCTTATTTAAAATAAGAGCTTGGAGGTAGATTTCACTTCAGTTCATATTCCAGTTCTGGGGGTTTTAATACTCTCATGTAAACCAGCCTGATTAAAATACGTTAAGCTTCCTGTAGCAACCAAGCAGTAAATGATTCAGCTTGGTAAGGAATCACTCCTGCTGTGAGTTAAGCATTTCAAACAGCTTGAATCACCTCTGCATCTTCAGAGCTTGATCAGGGTTTGTAAACTAGTAACTGCAACCTCTAGCCTGAGTGAAAGCTTGCCCTCAATCAAGCCACCCAGGGACAGTGCCTATGAATTTCCAAGCTAATTTACAAATACAAGATAGGCCTAACACTAGATTTATCCTAGGAGTAAAGAAACAAAATAAATCTAGTTCCTTTCACAGAGGCTCTTCTACTGAGAAAGGCACTGGACTAAATCTCAGGATATCTGACTTCGATGCCCAGCTCAGCCACTAGCTTGCTGCATGACGTTGGGCAAGTAATTTAATCTGTGCCTCAGTTTCCCTTCCCCACACTCAGTCTTGTCTATTTAAACTGAAAGCTCTTCAGGGCAGGGCTGTCTGCACAGCACCTAGCACAACAGGGAATTGTTTCTGCTCAGGCCTCCATAATACTCTAATACTGGCAAGAAATTTTCTGCCAGAAAGGGGGGAAAAAAGGTATTAAGTGAGGAAATAAGAGCGTTAATACCAAGTTCCCAAGAGCCATTTTTCTGTTTTATTCCAAATCTTTTAGAACTGGCTGCAGGTTTTAACAATGGCAAGTACAGGAAAAGAAAAATTGATGGCTTAGCCTCCATCCACTATTTATCCTCACACACAGCACTGGTTTAGCTTCCTAAAAAAAAAAACTTCCTCTGTTTCGCTAAAGAGATTTGCCCTCAGCCAAGGTCAAATAAAGTTTTGCTGAAAGTTCTGAGGAAACATTTGAGAGAAAGGGCCTGCCCCCCTTTCCCATCCCAATTCACTTAGATCTTGTACTTGTTACAACGATCTAGATCTATGTGAAGACAAACTATTTCCTGGCAGACATTTTGGCTCTTGTTTACATTTGTAGTCTGTGTATTTCTCTTGTTGCAGACCAATATGGCTGTCACGAGAACAGAGAGTTTTGAATGCACAACCACTTCTGCTTCCAGCCTCGTGTTCCCCTCCCCAGTATCAAAGGTGGCCTCCAAAAATGCAGACGCTGCATGTGCGAAACAGGGAATCCCTCCCCTTGGTTCCATATTTTTTCATAAGAAAACTTTAACAGGTAGGGGGTGGTTAAGAGTGGCAACTGATGAAGCATTTGTAGCTGCTTTTATGAGGCTCTCCGAGATAAGAAATAACCTTTTCAGATTTCATATATTCATGAGATTAAGCAATATTTGGAGGGTGGGAGGGAGGAAGAACGCACCATTGTAAATTTCGTTCTAGCCCACAGGAAGTGAAGATAACATAGGGAACAGCACATGTCTGTGAAGTTTGGGTCACTTACCATTTGATGGTGGTGATGATTGTTGGGAATGTTAGTTTCTTGAAAAAATGCACTCAAAGCAGTCTGCAAAAAACAACGATTAGTTAATTCCAGCAGTCAGACAGAGCAAAGGGGGAAAATGCAGACACACAGGATAGGGCAGGGGTTCTCAAACTGGGGATCAGGACACCTCAGGGGGTCACAAGGTTATTACACGGGGAGTCATGAGCTGTCAGCCGCCACCCCAAACCCTGCTTTGTCTCCATCATTTATAATGGTGTTAAATATACAAAAAAGTGTTTTTAATTTATGGGGAGGGGTCACACTCAGAGACTTGCTATGTGAAAAGGGTCACCAGTAAAAAAGTTTGAGAGCCACTGGGATAGGGGCTAGTGCTAGTAAAGACCCGGGAAATGTTGTGTTTTATAAAAAAGTGATTAGATCTTGTTTTTCCACCCTGCAGTATGTTTCAACTGTAAACAAATAATTTAAGGCAACAAACAAACAAACATGATTGATCTAGCTGTTTGCATTTTACACCGCAGGCCTGGACTGGCTTTGAAATGCTAATTTTCTCCCCTGCAAAAGGAGGAATGAAGCTACAAAGGAATCCAAAACAAGAACACAGCCCCAAGCCCTTCCCCAGCTGGACTGATCTCATGCCTACCTAACCCAGAAACGCAAAACACTGCCAGGCAAGGAAGAATCCGGCCGACGTACCATCAAAGCAGGTCAGTAAAATCTGGCTAAGAGACCCCAGGTCGGTTTCGCTGACACGAGTGACAATAAATCGGGGCAGGAAAAGGGGTAGTGTCACAAAGTCTCCCCAGGAATATACACACCAAAAAAGCCTTCGCCCACAGGGCAGCAAGAAATTGACAAAATCCCATGTGTAATTATTTCCTTTGATGCGAGTCTTTTTATATATATATATATATATATATATATATATATATAAAATACACTTGTCACCCGCTTCCTCCCCCGTCTTTATCCACGTGAAGGGAGTTAAAGCCGTTATCACCTTACATAACAGCCCCCTCTTTGAAAAAAACAACCGAAAAACGGCGACACCACATTTTACTACACAGGCTTCCTCCGTATTCCGCATCCCCGTGTGGGGCTGGGAAGTGGTTCAGCACATAGTGAATCCTCTCCCCAGCTCCAGAGCAAGCTTCCCCTATGAATTCCCTCCCCCACCAGAGGAATCGGGGGCGAAGAGAGACCAGACCACGTTTCTATGCTTCGTTCCAAGGCCCAGGAGAGCCACAGATTTGGTTACAGCGCGATATATAAATAGGCACCAGGAGATCTGCAAGTCGGTTTCTCCCCCCCTCGGAAATTACATGAATAAAATGTATTCTCCCCTCCTCCCTTCTACCCACAACAGCAGCAACAGACATTACGTGCGAGGCCTCGTGCGTTGCTGGCCCCCTGAAGGCACTTGCTGCAATAGGTAATCGTAATGAAGTCCTAGTAAAAGGATTGTTTATGTGCAGCTCCCTAACTTGCTATTCAGCGGCGGCGCCAGGGCCCTGTGTGGCACAGCCGGCAGTGTCCCAGCTGTTGTTATTTAAAGCCGCGTACACACACACATTCCACCCCCACAACTGTTTCCAAGGCCAACTGTTTTAGCAAAGGGGAGCGATTAGGTGGAGGAAAGGGGTGAATCCGAGGGTCAGAGGGTGATGGAAGGAGGAAAGGCAGCAGAAGCAGCACGCGAGGCCCCCCACGAACCCTGCCCCCCGTGGGGTCTCGTCCCCCCTAAGCCACGCACCTCGAACTGCCAGTGAGCCGCCTGCAGCAATTGCTTCGCCTGGTCGGCAGCGCAGCCCGCGGCCAGCACGAACTGGTTGATCATGACCTGGTGCCTCAGCTCCTCCATATTCACCGACATGGCGAGAGAAACGAAACCACAATAACGAGGGAATCGGGGCCGAACACACACGGTGCCGCTGCGGCGTGCGTGTGTAGGGGGAAAAATCCACAAAGGCCCTTCTCGCCTTCTCCTTCTCCACCCCACACTCTGCTCCCGTGGTCCCTCGGCTCGGCCAAGCCACCCCTGCTTCCCCCCGCCTGCTTCAATCGGCACCGAGCCGGTTATGTTGTGCTCCCCCCTGCCCCAGTCCCTCAGCTCCTCAGCGGCTTGAGCACCACAAACAACAGCAGCAGGGGAGGAGCATGTGAGGAAAGAGCGGGGGGAGGCCGGAGGTGTCTCAACGTTCCGTTCCCGGCGTTCCAAGCCCGCTGATTGGCCACCGCCGTGTTCTTCACATGTATGAACGTTCGATTCGAATCTTCCAGCTCCCCAGGCTGTGGCTGTTTCTCTCGCTCCCTTCCCCCCAGCTCATGCTTCATTGGGGGAGAACGAGCCATCGGGCTCTTTCCCCATTGGATGGCTGCTGTGTTTTGGATAGGGAGAGGCCCATCATTGGCCTCTGTCTTTCCAGGGGCGGGTGAGGCTGTGCTCTTGTGCGAACTGAGCTCGAAAGCCCGGCCGGCTTGTTGATTGGCTGTCACCGCTTTCTGTTTTTCTCTGGTTGAAAAAAAAAATGTTTGTAAAGCCAAGTTCATTCAGGAGCTTCATTGAAACCAACATGCTCAGCTGGAAAAGCAGGACTCGACCGAGCAACAGCAGAAACAGCTCTGACTCATTTCCTTTGAAAGAACTAGTGATCCTGAGAACCAAACTTATCACAATAGAAAGCACATTTGCAACTTCCGATTCTTGCAGTTTATTTAATCCTGGGGGTTGAGGGTTGCTATTTCTATTTATTTATTCATTTTTTAATTAGTTTTGAGACATGGCAAACAATGGAATCCAATTCCCCCCCACCCCCGGAAAAGCACAGTGGTAAAAAGCTGCAATGTCACAATTCTGCACTTCTGTAGCACCTCAACCCATAGTGTCCTTTGGGGACATGGGAAGGATTCAGAATCAGCCCGTTGGATGGATGTGTGTGAGAATCTCACTTCTAGTACAAAGTTAAATCTGGGGTACAGGGCCCTGTTACCCCATCAGTTGCATATGTGGAATTCCCAGACTTCAGCCCATAACTGCAGAGATAATCAGGTCTCTGTGGCATCAAAGCTGGGCTGTGTTCCTGGCTCTGCTACAGGCTCATGGCATGACCTTGAGCAAGTGACATTGCTGCTCTGTGCTTCAGTTTACCTATCTGCAAAATGCAGTTAATGATACTTCCTCACAGACTTCAAGTTTTTGAAGAGCGCAGTGTTGACTGCCATAGAATTGATAACAAACCAAATACTAAGAGGGTCTTCATGAGGCGTAAATGAATGAAGCTGCACACCATCCATGTGGGACAGGTAAGTGTCATACTTGTGTTGAGACTGTCCGATTTGGCCAATGTGCATGGCAGAGGGGCATTGCTGGCACATATCACGTTGGTAGATGTGCAGGTGAACGAGTCCCTGATGGCGTGGCTGATGTGATTAGGTCCTATGATGGTGTCACTTGAATAGATATGTGGACAGAGCTATCATACTTGTTTTACAGATGTGGAACTGAATGAGGTATAGAGAGGTCAAGTAATGTGAGACCACACACAATGTATGGGGAGCGCTAATATTAGGGCTTAGGAATTCCTGACTTCCAGCCCCTTGCTCAGTCCACTAGCCTCTGTTGGCTCTCTTGCTGAATTTATGTGAGGAGCAATTCATTTTTCTTGAATGAGTTTCCCACCGGGATCATCCTTAGGGGCAGGTGATCAGGGCAGTCACCCTGCAGAGCAACTTTTGAGGGTGCACTTGGGTGTTCTGCGCTCTCTCTCTCTCTCACACACACACACAGACATACACACAACTTTTTTTCCCCTCCTCAGCTGCTCAGGAAGCACCAGAAACATTTCTGCCCTGGGTAACAAAATGCCTAGGGTTGGTCCTGCTTGCCACCAGGGCCGGCTTTAGGCCAATTCCACCAATTTCCCCAAATCAGACCTCGCGCCCAGTGGCAGGGCCGCCGGGGGGCAAGGGGACAAGTGGCCAAGAATCCCTTCCCTGGCTAGAGGTTCCTTTTTAATTTTTACTCACCCGGCGGCACTCTGGGTCGTTGGTGACACTTCAGCAACGGGTCCTTCAGTGCCGCTGAGGACCCGGAGCGAGTGAAGGACACGCCACCGAAGAGTCGGAGCGCTGCCCAGTGAGTACAAGCCCCACGTGTTTTTTACGTGTTTTTTTTTTTTTTAGTCATCCCTGCTGAGGCTCCGTCGAAACTGTTCGAATTGGGCCCTGCACTTGCTAAAGCCAGCCCTGCTTGCCACAGTCAGGTAAAGGTGACCCACAGAGGTTTTTTAGGTGCCAAAATCTGAATTTAGAGCTCTAATTGGTGTTTTTCCAAGAGCGGACAGTGTCAGGCACTTTAAACAGTGTATGAGAGCTGCTCACAGGGGCAAACGCTGCTTCCAGTTGCATAGAGCAGCCTGCGGAAATGGATCCATCCAGACATTTATGCTGGGGCAGGAGTGGGATCCAGGTTGCCAGGAGTGTGTGTGGGTCATTGCAAACTGCCTTAAAGGTGAGATCTGGGGAAAGGGTAAGACAAGAGAGGTCTCAGGGCAGACCTAGTAGTTCCACAACTGTGCAGATCCATCATGCTTCCCATATCGGCTACTGCATCTGTGGCCAGCTCCATGATCCCAAGGGTGAGAATTCCTCCTGCTCCAGCAGAGATCCCCAGCATGTAGCCCAATTACCCAGATTCTGTGGTCGGTGACAGTCTTTGCTTCCTCCTATGCAGCATTAGGTGTTAGTGAGGTGATTGACTGTTGAAGAAGAAACAGACACATCACCAGCTTCCCTCTTCTCATACTTTTAGGCCCCTGCACTCCACGAATTCAATTTCCCGCAAGGGCCCCTCTGTTTCCTTTTCAGGCAAGCACTTCTGTACTTTCACTCTACATTGGCAACATCCTTCCTGCCATGTTACTGCCCTCCCCTTCAGATCCTGCCTTTAACCCCACCTTTCATTACATTCCTTCAAACACATACCCCCTAGAGGGAACAGCTAAAAAACGGAGCCACCACAATGCACCACGTGACACCTTAGCACCCACCCAAACTTGTTTTATGTACTCTCACCCTTTCCCATGCAAGGGTCCCAGGTTTGTCATTTGATCTTAAAGCCTAACTTTGCAGATGCTGGTCCAGCTTTTCAGGTGGCGTAAATCAATTACACCTGCTGAGAATCTGGCCCAGAGTCTCTGTGTTACTGCTGTAAGCAATTAAATCAGTCACAGTAGTAAGCACTACACTTGGTAGTAAGTGTGTGGGTCTTACGGTCTGATCCAGCACCAGTGGGAGTCGTACTGACTTCGGTGGCAGCAGCACATGGGCCCTGAGCCCCCCAGCTACTCTGCAGGGGCAGGGACTATTCCTCCCAGCTTCTCTGTGAAGCATCAAGCACACCTGTGGAGCTAACATAGGTACGTTAAGTAAAAGGAGGATTTGAATGTCAAATACACCGTTAGTGACAGGTAACTCTAGCTGGAGTTGACATTTAAAACTAACATTTTAATAAGTTGCTGTTTACCTACAAAATTTCTTTCCCTGAATTTCCATCCTCCCACTGCATGATTTTGCCAAGATCTTTGGCCCAGATTCTCAAAGATTCTTAGGTGCCTAAGTGCCACTGAGTTCAATGGTTGTTGAGCACTTAAATGCCTTTGAGTATCTGGGCCCTTGTGTTTGTGAAAAGGGCCACATACCAGCTTGTTGTTATTAATACAAGTGTCAAATCGGCCTGCTTCCAGGCCCAATACTTTCAGAGACGTCACAATCCAATTTGTGATATTATAGTTCCCTATCATGGAATCACATCTCAGGAACAGCGAAGCCATTGAGCAGAAAGCTGAAATTTACAAATATCTTCCCTGTCAGCAAGGACAGGCAAGGGAAATAGGCAGAGAGGACAGGGAAGTTTAAAGGACACTGGCCGGGCTTATATGTTTTGCTTCCTCCCCCTTCCCCTCCCCCACAATGTTGTAATACATTTGACTCAGTGTACTAACCAGTGAGAAATTTGAGACAGAAATCTCTTTCCTGATCCAGTCATTCTTGCCTCCACTTCACACACATTGATTGGTTGTTGTAGGGTTGCTCATCACGGAGTAGCCTGCCTGCTGCTATTGTTTTAAACTTCTTTAAAGCATATAACTAAACAGAGAAACAAGTGTTGTCCAAAGGACTGCCTGGACTTTGCAACCAGACACAGTGAAAACAGTTGATTTAAGATGAAAAGAGCCTGCAGAGACTGAGATACTATGGTTGATGGGAATTGTCATAATCATGAGGACAATATAAATACACAGACAGCTATGTATGGATTTTACCATGATGTCATCTAGTGGGTAAATTCCATTGGAATATCAGCTCTTGTTCAGGCTGTGGGAGATGGTATTCTTTGGAGCAACATTTTGATCCAAATTATCCAGAATTGGCCTTGCCCTACTTTTGCTTTCTATAATTCAGTAACCCCAGAAGCACGAAAACCGAAACCAAAGGAACCCCACTGACACTCAAAAAACTGTTTCTATACTATCTGGAGTTTCCCACTTTGCTAACATTTGCTGTGGTTTGAAATGGGGCCATTTCTTCTACATTGTAAAGGTCAGATTCTTGTGAACAAATAGACATGATTATTCTCTTTGTACAGTGATTCATCCCCTCCCGCGCCTCCTCTCCAAAATATAATGCCTCCTCCTATTCAGGTCAGAAACATGCCTCATGCTTTCCGTCCCTGAGGCTGTACCCTCCTGTCCAGCACACAACTCCCATTCATGTTGAACATGAAGAGAAAAAGCTCACATTCCAAATCAATAAAGACCAGCACCAAGCCTATATACCACTCATGGCCCATTGAGATAACAGGCATGGGTGAGGCATAGGACTTTGAGCTGGCCCTTTGAAGAGAGGTGATTGTAATGCAATGGATTGGTTACATTAGTCGTCCAATCCAGGAAAAGAAACCAGACCATGTGGTTGACATAACACAGCACAGTTTATGAGGGTTCACACTGAATCATTAGTGAAGAATTATTTGTTGAAGACGTGCGGAATAATTCCAAATAATGAACAAATCTGAGACTTGTCTAATGTGTTCAAACTCACCAAAAAAAGACAGGGGGGAGAGGTAATTGGCAAAAAATGGTTGCTTCAGTGTCCAGGTCGCTGAATAAAATGGGGCATAACTAGTTGCCAGTTGGATGAGATTGTACACATATTCAGCAGCCACTCATCCATCCAGGCTTCCTTTGATTAACAAAGCCAAGTGACATGGGTTGGTTAGCAGGTTGCTGTTTGTATTACAGTAGCACCTAGAGATTAGAGCTTTATTGTGCCAGGTGCTGTATGTACACATAAGAAGATATAGTCCTTGTCCTGAGGAGCTCACACTCTAAATATGGAAGATGTACTAAGTGTGGGAGAAAGGAAGTATAACCCCCATTTTAGAGAGGGGGTCTGAAGCACAGAGCAATTACGTGATTTTCCCAAAGTCACATAGGAAGTTTGTAGCAGAGCCAGGAATTGAACCCAGATCTCCTGAGTTACTCTCTGGTGCCTCAGTGAAAGGACCAGCATTCCCTTCTGTGATCACTCAGTCCCTCCCCCTGAGGGTAACAAGCTGTAGGCAAAACTAGATTTTATTCCCCCACCAAAACCACACTTCGTGTTCCAAAATCTTTTGGCAAATTGTGGATTGCAGCCTGCTTTCCCGATTGCAGTTAGGAAGCAAGGCAAGGGAGGGTGCTGAGAATGATCAGATTCTGACCTCAGTCACAGCAGTGGGAAGGCAGAATAACAACACTGCAGTCAGAGGGGTCTAGATTTCCCCCAATGTGACTGAGATTAGAATCTGACTCCTGATCTCTAGGCTCCCCCATGCTGCAAGCTGATCGTAGTGGATAGTCCCCTGCTCCTATGCAAAAATCCCACGGAAGTCTGCATGCCTATGTGGAGCTGCTTGCGGGATTAGGGCCTTGGTATGGTAGCCCACAACCAAGTGGGGTCATAGCAATGTTTTGTCCTGGACATGTATGTAACAAACTTCATCGTCATCTGTTCCCATGGAGGTAAAAGAATCACTCGCAATAGCCCAACAGGCATTTGAGCAGTATGTTTATACACTGGCACTCTCAGGAACCAAGCTGCCTCTGGGCTCAGGTTGCCTGGCAATCCCATGAGCTCAGCGGGGTGCAACAAACCCTCAGTATGGCCAAGTCTACACTAAAAAGTTAGGTCGCTCCAGCTACGTTGCGCAGGGGCAGAGCTGTAACAAGGGCGAGGCGAGTGAGACACTTGGCTCGGGTGCACAAAGCAGAGGGGCGCAGCTCTACCGCGATCGGCGGCGCGTTCGGCGGCAGCTCTACTGTTCCTGCTGCTTCGGTGACAATTCGGCGGCGGGTTTCTGCATCCCTCTCAGAGGGAAGGACCTGCCACCGAATTGCCGCCACTGCTTCATTCATTCTTCGGCGGCAATTCGGCGGCGGGTCCTCCTATCCGAGAGGGACTCAGGGACCCACTGCCAAAGAGCCTGGAGCCAGCGCTTGCCTCGGGCGCAAAAAATTCCTTGTTACGGCTGTGCACAGGGGTGTGAAAAATCCACACCCCAGAGCACCATGTCAAGCTGACCTGACCCCCAGCAAAGAGAGTGCTTGGTCCAGGGAAGAATTCTGCCAGCAACTTAGCTACTGCCCCTCTGAGAGGTGGATTAATTACAGTGATGGGGGAACTACAGTTGCTGTAGTGAGTGTCTACACTGAAGCAGCTGCAGCTGTCCCCCTGTAGCGGCTTAAGTGTAGACATAGCTTAAGTGACTCCCTTATTGGTCAGAAGATCCAACAGCTCATCAGTTAAGCCAGGGTCGGTGCAAGGATGTTTCGCGCCCTAGGCGAAACTTCTACCTTGCGCTCCACGCCCCCGCCCGAGGTGCCCCCCCTGCGGCAGCTCCCCCGTTCTGCCCTGAGGTGCCCCCTTGCGGCAGCTTAGGCACTGCAAGACTGGGTGGTGGGAGAAGTGAAGCAGCTATGGCGTGCTCAGGGAGGAGGCAGGGCAGGGGTGAGCTTGGGCAGGTAGTTCCCCTGCATGCCGCCCTCCCCCCTTACTTGCTTCAGGCGGCCCTCCCCTTGTGCCTCTGCCCCAGCTCCCTCTGTCTAAATGCTGATGGCGACCGGGGCAGCCGAAGATCCAGCCGCCGTGGTCGCTGCTGAAGAAAATGGCGCCCCCCCAAATCCCAGTGCCCTAGGCAACAGCCAAGGTCGCCTAAATGGTTGCACCAGCCCTGAGTTAAGCCCTGTAGCAAGAGCAGCGCAGTGGCTGCTCAATGTGTTCCATGCCCATAGCTGTGCCAGACTTGTTTCCTGTCCAGCCTGCTCCAGCCCATGTCTGCTCCAGCCCGAGGCCTTGTCTACCTCTGAACTCCTGACTCCAACCATTTGCTTGCCGTCCAACCATGCCTCAGCTTCTGCACTCTGCTCCTGCTCTGATCACTAGATTGCACTGCCTACAGCTCAGTATGTCACAGACACATTTCACCACCTTCCTTCCACCTACCATCCTGCCACATATTGGGCCAGTAAAACAAAGACAAGAAGTTTTTACTGGTTATATCAATTCCCCCAAATAAACAAAAAGCATTGTGGGGATCTAGAAGGTCTGAGGCATATGGCTCTGCCACGTTGGGATATATAGAGAATAATCTATCCTTTTTTCCTAATAATTATCATTGGCCAGATTCTCCACTCACTCACACAAGTGTAAATCAGAAGTAACTCTCCTGCAGTCAGTGACCTTATACTGGTGCCAAACTGGTGTAACTGGGAGAAGAACTAGTTCTCTTGTCTTTATATTGTTACACGAGCTTGTATATTGTCCAAAAATGTTATTAAAATAAAGATGTTTAAAATAAGTATCTCAAGGCAACAGGAGACATTTCTGGTCAGCTTGTACATCAATAAGTATATTGACTTCTAGCTGCTAGCTAAGGTTTTGGCTGCTGTGTCAGCCTCCCTGGGATAAAACTGTCTCTCAAAGTCATACATATCTGTAGCAGTTCCATCCAGCTGGTCTGTCTCTGGGACAGATTTATTTGAGTTTCTAAATAATGGAAGGAGGTATGATCCATTCAAACTACAGAATACCTCTCTGGAAGACATTTTGGCTTTCTTACATGCATTACAAATAACTGTACAATCGTCAATCATTCCTTTTCAAAAGTAGCATAAATTTGTTCAGCCAGTGTAAACTGTCCAAACTCTGAAACCAATGGTTGGACTCAACTCAAACCAGCTCTTTCTGCCTTAGGAAAATCGTCTGTCATAACTATATAAGGCAAATGTGGGGATTCACAAAGAAAAGCTTATTTTGGGCTACAGCAAGCACTTGCTTTTTACTCACCGTCAAAAATATGCATTTATCTTTCACTAGAGGTGGACCCAGGTCATGAAGTTCCGTATCTGGACCAGAACTTTCCTCAAGTTCAGTGGTGTTCAGACCTTGGAGGTTCCAGTTCAGATCCTTTATGGAGAGCGGAATAATCCATGCAGTCTGGATCTGAATTTTCTCAAAGTTTGAGGAGGTTTGTGTGGTGTACTGAGGACTGCATAGGAAATGGGGGGAGGGAGGAGGGAAGAGTTCCTGATCCTGCTTGCAGGCTAGATGGCTCTGTAGGGAAGCATGTGACCTAGAAGGTGCAGCGGTCAGTCTGCACTGCAGACAGATAGCCTAGAGGAAGGTGGGTTGAGTTGTGCCTCCCCGTTTTAGGGAGCAGCCTGCTTTGTCTGTCTCTGTGGTTTTGGTTCTCATGTGTTATTGTTCTGAATTCTAAGAAATAATGCAGTGTTACATTACAACCTTCCAGCAAGAGTATTTTGTTTTCATCTACCTTCTCTCTCTGTGTATGCCATGAACATAACAGTTTGCATCTGGGGTTCTGGTTCAGGGGCATCACTGCTTTTAAACAGTTTGAGTAAGACAAAGGCAATTTAGGCAAAATCTTGCAACACATTTCCTCTAGTAACTTGCAAGTGGAAGGAAAGTTCTCACACCTACAACACAAGTGTGGCCACTTCAAGGCGGATGTGACTTTCCATTGGCTCCTAGATAGATACACCTCTACTGGACACAATAAACCTTAGGAACGGTACTGGATTTCCTGCTTGCTGAAAATCCAATTTGCTGTACCAACCGATTTGTAGAAGGATATACAAGGCTGCCTTTAACTGTTGTTTATGAGCTGCCTATTTCCTGCCTGTAAACTGACTTTAAATGCTGTTTTAAAATGTTGTTTATGTTCTACCTGTGTTTTACTTGCAAACCAACAGGTCATCTAGGTAGACCAAAAATGTCTGAGGGCCTCTTGAAATACCCCATTCCAGAGGTGAAAGTAAGCAGGTACGGTCCGGTATGGCGTACCGGCAAGAGCCAGTATACCATGCCAGACCGCACCGGCTTCTGTGGAGGGGATTTAAAGGGCTTTGGGCTGCCCGTGGCTGCAGGCAGCCCAGAGCCCTTTAAATCCCGGCCGCGGCTCCAGTGGATGGGCTGGGGCTGGGATTTAAAGGGCTCAGAGCTCCACGCGGCTGCAGGCAGCCCAGAGCCCTTTGAATCCTGGCCGCGGCTCCAGCAGCCAGGCTGGGGCTGGGATTTAAAGGGCTCAGCAGCAATTTAAAAGGGCTTGGTGCTCTGGCCACTGATGTGGTAGTGGCGGCAGTGGCCAGGAGCCCCGGGCCCTTTTAAATTGCCTGCCCCAGGGCAGCTGCCTCTTTTGCTCCTCCCCTCCCAGTAAAAGGGGGAACGATGTTAAAGTGGCAGCACTTTAAGGTGGGTCCCTACTGGCAGGGCCGCCACCGGGGCTGGCAAAAGGGGCAGCAACAGCTGCGTACAGGCCGGTACCAACTTCTTACCAGTACACCGTATCAGCTCGTACCGGCCCAATTTCACCTCTGTTTTGAGCCCACATTGAGTTCCCTGTGACATGCAGCAGACCCTGCAATAGGACCGAAGAGCTGTTCAGAGGGGTTTTTTCGTTGCACAGGGAAAAGGCTGTCTGGCTTGTTGGATGAGGGCACAAGTTTTTGGCATAACTAGTCTCGAGTGTGCACCTGGACAGCATTATGCACCTAGCCTGGGTTTTCTTGACACTGTGTTAGCCAGAACTGACTAAGCGCTCCAGCATGGGCTCAGTCTCCCGTTAAAGCAGTGATAGAAGTCCCAGTGGTTTCACTGGATTCAACGTCAGACTCCATACATCCTAGGGTTCTCTAGAAAAAGATTCCCCAGCTCCACTACATGGCTTAGTCTGTGTGGGGGCTCCTTTTGCCTGCCACAATAGGCTCGTTAATCAGTTCTGCTTGCTTACTCGCATTCACCATCTCCATTGTTAGGAGAGCGAGGCCAGCAAAATCATCAGACATTAAGTGTCTTGTAGCTCCACTGTCCAAAAGAATCTGAGTTTCTCAGTCAGATTATTGACCCGTTTATTATCCCTTAAAATCTCAAATCTTCAGTGTCATAAGCAATATTACCGAGGTCAAAAGTGAGTAAAGTTTCCATGGGCAATTTTGATGGAGTGCATAGTCTCTAACCTTGGCATAAGCAGGAAGGGATTGATTAACCAATTGTCCTGAATCCAGGGCATTTATTAAGACAGTCATGCAACACCTGCCATGGTGGTGGACAAAAGATCTTCCAGCTGTAATCAATAAGCAGTGGAAGGGCTGGTAATTGAAAGGTAGAGGGAAGTGTGACTATGGGCAGTTTCAGGCAGAGAGAAGACTGGAACTCCAGTCAGTGGGGAGGATGGGGGTAGACTAATCCCAGTCTATAAACTGTTTGTATGCATAGTGGGTGTTTCGTGTACCACGGGCTGGGTAGTAACATGAAAGGGCTCCATGCTTTTCAGACTAAACTGGCTCCTTATTAAGACAACTAGTTAACTACAGCGAATGTTCTGGCCATGTGAAGGCAGACAGAGTTCCTGTGCCTCCTGCAATTGGTGCCCCATGGTCCATGAAGGTGGCTACAGTGGGCAAGGAAGGGGGCTACTTGCAGTTTAGCACAAGGCCTTTATGTTTATTTGACTGTTGGCTGCTTGGTGAAAAGCCTAGAGGAGATTACAGTGGCCTCTTACTGTACTTCAAACCTCCCCTCCCCTCTGTGTCGTCAATCCTTAGGCCTGGGCAGTAGCTATGTGATATGTGGACCCATGCAATGGCTGAATCTGGAGTGAGAGCCTCAGCTTCTCTTCCCGCAATGGGAGGTGAGATGTAGTTATGAGCAAAGCCTTAGAAACGAGCGGGATTCTGTAAGAAGAGAGAGAGAGCCGGTGAAGGGACTTAAGTAGGCAGTCCAGGAAGAAGATCAAGTGAGCTGCTCCATATTCAGTCGATGGAAGGGGGAGAGGTGAGAAGCTTGCGGGGAGGGGGGAATTAGAAAGAGGGCGGTTCTGTTGGTGCAGGTTAAGGAGAACCATGGTTCTTGCAGAGAGACTGGAGAGGATGGGGCAGGTTTTAGAAGTGTTATCAGGCAGAATGTGGCAAGATCCTGGATCGGGAGAAAGAAAGAGAGGAGTCAAAGATAACCCTTCATCTGAGTGATGGGGGAAGGGACTGGAGTTGTCCCTGGTGAAAGGGGAGAGCGTAAAGAGGAAAAATGAGACAATCTAATTAATCCAGGGCCCGTTTAAGGCTGTGGTGTGACATTCACAAGTAGGTACATTGAAGAGACAGGAAGAGCTGGGGTGGGGAGAGAGATCCAAGAGGCATGGACATGGAGGTGATGAGAGAGACCATCGGAGGTCATGAGGAGAGAGGTGGGGAAGGAGAGGTCCAAGGACAGATCTGTGGGGAAACATCAACACAGAAGGGGATGGGCAGAGGAGCAAGAGGACTTGCTGAAAGAGCAGTCAGGGCGGTAGGAGGAGGCCCAGAAAAGGACGGAGTCATAGAAACCCAATGGCAATTTCAATCAGCACAAGATAAAAAGGAAGGTCATGAGACAGACTCATAGTAGATAGAGATGGAAAAGAGCTATTCAACTAGATAGCTAAGCCCATTCCCCTTGTGAGAGCAGCAAACAGGCTCCTGACACAGGACATGTCAGATCGTGATCTTAGCCAAAAGGCCACCTGGAAAGCTTTATCTCCTACAGGAGAGAGCTTGGGTAAGAAACAATGAAGGGAAGGGTGCTCTGGGATAAACTGTCTGCATATGCCAATCACCACTGAAGGGGTAGAGAAGGAGCTGACATTGCATTAGATGTAAGGACAAATTCTGATCATCTTACTCCCTGGAGTAGGCCTGTTGACCTCAGCAGAGGCAGCAGGGTCTACTAGACTTGGGAGAGCTGAACTTCTCCCCAGCTTCGGCAAGCCACTGTCTCTCTGTGCCTTGGTTTCCCCATCATTAAAATGACGGTAATGATATTTCCCCTCCTGAGTAACGTGCTTTGTGATCTTTGCATGAAAATAACTAAGTATTAATCCATACGGAAGAATCGCTTCATTGTCCAGCACTTCTCTCAAGCATCAGAATCCCCTTACATTTAATTTTAGTATTGTTTATATTTAAGGGCCTGATTCTCTGCTGGCTTGTCATTGCTGCAATGGGGGAATTTTGTGTGGGTGAGGAGTGCAGGCCTGGGTGGGTCCTAGCAGCACATTCTGCATTGCCCCTTGAAACTCCATCCTTAGAAATCGCTGAACGATACCAGCCAAACAGTCATTCAAAAGAGCAGCCGAGGGTCCTGTCATGCCACTCACTCCGGTGAGGGGTTCTGCTTCATACTGATGGCACGATACAGGCCAGCGTTTCCCTACAGCCTTCAGCTGCGACTCCTGGCAGGCTGGCTGCTGTGCTGTGTTGCCCTCCGGTGTGTCCACTTCATGCGGCCGGAGCGGCAGCTGTATCGTTATTAAGCTGGGTGATGTCAGCAACTAATACTCTGCACTTACTGCTGCTTCTCTGCAGTGAGTGCAGCTGAGTGAGGGTCAGATCAGATTTTAAAGCAGGAACTCCAGACAAGGGGGATACAGCGGAGAGAACAGACATGCTAGCAGGATTACAGTTCTTGGCGATCGCCCCCTTTAATGAATACTCTGGCTTCCTAATCTACTAGATGAATAGGCTTAGTGCTTCAGCCCTCGGGTCTTGCACAACAGATGCAGAGTCAGTCTAAACACTGCCTGTCTCTCTTCCATTCCCCCTCCCTCCCGCCCTCCCCAAGCTGGAGACGTTGAGCCTTGTACATTGGCCCAGCTATATCTGCCTTGACTTTGTTTTGGCTGTCGGTGTTTTGCCTGATGAGATACAGTATTTAAATTCTGCAAGCAACGCTTTGAAAGGGGAAAAAAAGGAAAAGAAAAAAAAGATCTAGACTCAGATCCTCCCGTAGCAATATTCTTAAACAACATTCCTCCACTACAGCACTGCATCATAAAATACTACGCTGCAGTACGACACCATAAAACACCAACACTGGGCATAATAACTGGTGTTTTATGGCTCTTTTCGGGCATAATTTTGAATTATTGTCTGCTGTAAAATCCTGCAGTCTGTTTGATGGGATTCATTCTAATGAAATTTGCTGGCTCTTTCTCCCCTGTGCCCACATTTATACTTCCCTGGGGTTTTCTCTGTACAGAAGTGAATATGGAGATGGATCCTGAGCATTGAAATTCAGACCCACCTCTGGCATTTGCCCCTGCTAACGCTGAGCGTTGTGCAGATCCAGAGTGCTTAGTTCACCCCAGCTGGGAAATTTGCATCCAGGTTTGAATTCTGACCCTCTCCCCAAAATTCAGGTAGGTGTGGATACGGAGTTTTGGATCAGACCATCTCTAGCTGCATGGGCCTGATCCCATAAGCTTCTCTGAGCCCTATACCTTGCTCTGCACAGCTGGACCTCATTGACTTCAGTGGGGCTTGAAAGGCAGGGATCTGCCTATGCAGAACAAATTGTGTTGAAGGCCCATTGAGTTCATTAGTGGTTTGCAGAATATATAGAGCACATAACTTCTGCTATATTTTCCATCCCCAGCCACAGACTGTGTTTCTAGACTGAATGATGTTTACAAAGACTGAGGAATAAATGCAAAGTCCTGGTGAGACAGTGCAGTTTGTTGTGCGTCTCTGGCTCCATAACACACTGTCAGTTTAGCCTCACAAAATGTCAGGGGCCTTTGCAGGCAGCAAACTACTAGCAATCTTAAAGGTGTGGTACACGGAAAAGAAAACCATAAGTTATCAATTCGTGTGCCTCCATTTCTTTTGATGATGATGTGAATTGCCAATGTTACATTGTCTGTCAATCTTAGTTTTGCTTTTATTCCCTAAAATCTATGAAGTTTTATTCTGGAAAAAACAGATGCAAAATCTGTCTTAAGTTTAACATTTGCCTTTAACATGTAATTTGCTCAAACCTAACCTTGGCTGCCAGGTTATAGCTGCTTGGTGAGTGCTCAGCATCAGGACTAGAGCTGGATGAATGGCCACAAAAAATTCGAACATGCATGTGAAATCTGACTTGTGATTTGATCCATCCGTGTGGTCTCCTTTTCTGCAAACTTTCACAGGACAGTCTTCTGTTTGCATTAATATTTGAGGGTGAGCTTTTTTGTGTGCAGATATGGGCATTTGTGCCGGAAATACTTGCCAACCATTTTCTATATAAATGCAATTGCTTGGCGTGGCAAGAGAATAAATGGGATACAAAGACCAATTGTAGGTTCAGCCACCAGAAATACAGAACACCATGTAACTGAGTGTATCCTCCATCTCTTACAGTTTTTATAAGGGGATCAAGAAAGAAGGTAGCTACCCCATGAAATAATAATATCGGAGCTCAACAGATATGAAAAAAAGGAGGCATAGGGTTGCTGGAAAGTAAAATATAAGCCCTCACTCCTGCTGTAAGGTCTGGGTGGGCAGATTTCCCTGTTGACATCATTGGGACTCCATGCAAGTGCAGGGGGTCTGCTCCCCCAGACTTTCTGCAGGATCAGGACCTAAGAATCAACAGAGATGCAAGAGAGTGTGTCAACATGGGGGAAAAAGGGTGGGTGGAATGGAGAAATTGTTGCTTGTAAAACTAACATGCAAGCAGCAGGGAAAAATAAAGTGAACTAAAATAATACAGAGTGCTCGAAGGGCCAGTCCTGGAATCTGCATGGGAGAAAAACTCTTGTGACAGTGTCTGATCCCTACACGTGTCTTGCCTCTGCATGAACTGCAGTGTCAGGCATTGAATCAGGGTTGTCAGCACTTGGATGTGATTGCTAGTCTCATTTTTTGGGGGTGTTTTTTCTTAAAGCTCCACCTCCTGGAGTCACGTGAATTTGTGAGACTCTCAAGTTCCATTAGAAAAGAAGAAAAAGGTAAGTTTCTAACCCCAGAGCTTCAGAAAAAAAGCTAGATAATGAGTCCTGAGTGTACTACAAAGGTTCAAAAACCAGAAGGCAAATAAAAGGAACCCCAAAGTTATTGTTTTTGTAAAATTTCATTATTTTTGAGGGCCTGACTCACAATTTTGCAGTTGGCAATGCTGCGTGTGTTCTTTACAAGAGAATCAAAAGCAATTGTTTGAAGTGAAACACATCCAGCATTTAGTATGTTTAGAGCTTTGGATGTTTGCACTAATTTCTTGAGGAAAGAGGAAACAGGAAGTTATAAATGAAAGAAGGGTGGAACCTATGGAGGAGAGAAAAAACATTAATAGTTTCATTCATCATTGAATATACATCTTAGGGCAACGTGGTCATTCATCTAATTTCATACATGCCTCTCTGATTTAGTATTTGTAGCAACTGTGATATCAACTTAAAGTACATTCATGTGATCCTCCATTAATTTGCATTGGAGGATTGATTAATTTCTAGCATTTTAAAAGAAGTTTCTGTTCTCTGACATTTATATATGAAAATAGGTCAGAACGATGATATTTTAAAAATGGCATCGTATACCCATGGAATCTTGTTCTGGAACTGATACTCAAGTAGTTTGGGGGAAAGTGTGTTTGTATGTATGGGAACTCCAGGAAGCATTAAGGGGGTATCTGAGGATAAATAATAATAATCTCACATTTATATAATGTGCCTGCTAAACCCAGGTTTGTGAGTTCAATCCTTGAGAGGGCTATTTAGGGACCTGTGTCAAAAATCTGTCTGGAGATTGGTCCTGCTTTGAGCAGGAGGTTGGACTAGATGACTTCCTGAGGTCCTTTCCAACCCTGATACTCTATGATTCTATGAAAGTGCTTTACAGCTGCTATATGGAGAGCACCAATGAAATGCAGCCACTTCTGGGTTGGAGCCTGACAATCATTTCACAGTACAATGCAAAACAAGGAGGTAGGTGGGGAAATGAGGTAAAACCTCTGTACTTAATAAAAGAGCCACTGGTTTATCACGTCTGTACAGAACAGACAGTGCCTCTGGGTGGGATCTATGAAGGGACTTCGGCATTGCAACACTAAGCGCACGGTGCCAACTTTTAGGGGCAGGAACACGTCATGATCCCCAAAGCTGAGCTAGGTGTCTAGGCTCCTTATACAACAAATGGGGAGAAAGGCGCCTTAGAATGGGATCCACAGAAGCCAGCACGCTAGGCGAGGAGCCACCTAATTTCCCAATGGGCCATGCCAATGAGAGCGGTACATACTAAGCCTTGCCCCTCTCTTGGAGACAGGCATTTAAACAGAGATGCCTATCCCTGCTAGCGATCCACGAACGGGAACTAGCCGCCTGGAGGCAGGCAGCTTGTCGGGAGACCCCTGTTCAAATCCTTTCTCCCCCTCTGCCATGAATGAATACTGTAACTACTGGACTGAACGTTATACCGTGGGGAGCAGCAGCTTCTCCTCTGGCAGGATTTTGAAGGGGCCCCGAGCCCATAGGCAACTCCTGAGCACCCCGACCAGACTGGACCCTGCATGTGATTCAGGCATTTGCCTGCCTATCTTCCCCCTGCGGTTAGGCAGAGATAGGTGTCTGGGTGCCTAGAGAGAGGCAGTGCACAGGCCCCCAGGCAGAAATGCAGGTGCTGAGGAACTTTTGCCCTGACTGCTTAGGAGCTGGGTGTTTAGGTGCCTATGGGGTTTGGTGGGAGTTCTCTGGCCAAAACTGGGGCTTAGGCCCCTAAAGCCCAGACTTAGGAGGTGCTGATGTACCTTTGTGGCTCCGGGCCTAGGCTTGAAAGTATAATCAGCAGGGTACTGGGGCCCTGATCCTGCACTGAGCTCTGCAGGTGGATCTCCAGTGCAGTCCATGCGCAGGGAACAACTGGCTGGGTTGGGGCCCAACTTCTGGTTTTGCCTGTGAAAAAAGACACATTTGGCCCATTTAAAGGGAGTTCCAAGACCAATCTAGTCTCCGTGGAAAGGGCCCATCGCCCTGTCTAGCGAGCTCCCAGCCAGGACAGGGAAGGTGCTGGGAGCACTCAGGGGGCCCCTTTGGTGTCATTGATGGAATCCCTTGGGGACCCGGTTAATAGACTTGTCTAGCGAATCCTTCCAGCCCCTTGCGCAGAGGGAGGCGGGCGGGCAGGGGCCGCAGCCCCAGACTGGGGAGATCCTGCTCAGAAGAGCGGGAGAGGCCCCACACCGGCCTCTCCATGCACACAAGGTGCCTCCGGCAGGTGACTTCTGGGTCCCGCTCGCGGCTGCAGGACCTGCCTCTGAGCAGCTCCTCCCACCCCGGGCCGGGGCTGGACCCGGGGCCGGGCCCCCCAGTTCTGCCCCCCGAGCCTAGACCCCGCCCCAGCTGGGGCGCTGCTGCTGCAGCCAGGTGAGCTCGTGCAGCTGCCTGCAGGCGGCTCCTGCCCCCCGGCCCGGCCCGGCCCGGCCCGGCCGGTGACAGCTGCCTCCTCCCCGCCTCCATTGGCTGGCGAGCCGCCTGAACGTCAAGGCGGCGCCCAGCCCCCCGTGCAAAGGCTTCGCGCGGCTGCCGGCGCAGGGGGAGATGATGTTGCTGCGGGCAGGGGCTGCCTCTCGGCCCTCCAGCAACAGCGGCGGCGGCGGCATCCTCAGCCCTGGCGATGCAGGCACCATCCCCCGCCCCTGGTGAGCCGCAGTGCTCCAGGAGGGGCCCCCGCTAGCCCCTGCCCAGTCCAGCCGTGCATTCAGCTCCGGCGAGGAAGGGATGGGCGTGAGGGCAGCTGTTCCTGTCCCCTGCTCAGCAGCAGCAGGAGAGTCAATGCGGCAGCCTCCCCACTGAAGGAGCAGTGGGCAAAGCCAGTGCGGTTAACTGAGGACTGTGTGAAGCTGCCCTCCTCCTCCTGCCCCTCTCCCGCTTGCATTGCCTGCTCTTGCGTTCTTCCCGTTAGGAACACCCCAGCCCAGCCTCTGGATCCCCTCTGCAAGGCTCAGCCATGGGGGCGCTGACTAGCAGGCAGAACGCAGGGGTGGAAGAGGTGGACATCCCTTCTAATTCAGTCTACAGATATCCTCCTAAATCTGGTAAGGCTTAAAGAGGGGGGGACATATGGGAAGCAATGTGACTGACCTGTGCATGCTCAGGAGCTAACTCCAGCCTCAACTAGCGTGGCAATCATTTCATGTGTGGTGAGGGAAAAGGGCTGGTCCAGTCCTTCTGCAGGGTAGGGGGCGATGCAGTAGTTTCTGAAATTGATCAGTTTTCGTGGAGTTTGTTTCAGGAAGTATGAGCTTCCAGGCAAAGGTTCTCAAAGGTCTGGACTGCCCTAAATCCTCTTTTCCCTTGCTTGCAGGCTGATACTTTGTCAGGCTGCAACATTTTTACACGGGGCCTGAATTATATTGGTGACATTCATAGCACCGTGCTCACTGGTAAAGAAATGACCTTTCTATTCTATTTGTTTTATTAATTGTATCTAATGTGGATATAGCTATAGGATTAAATCTAGAGATTGAAGTGAGTTTTACTCAGTCCTTGCTGTGGCAAAATTCCTTTTGAAGTCCCTAGTAAAAACTGAACTGGGACCACAGCATCCCACAATGAATTGCTACATACCCATCTTCGTGTGTGCATGCATGGAATACAAATTAACCGTAAATGTGGTGGCTTGTGTATGTTCACACAGGTTGGAATGTTTGCCTCGTGTGTTACTTGCATTTTAAAAAATGAAATGCGTAAATGCTGGGTGGGGGTTATACAATTCTGGCCTATTACACAAAGCTGTGTCATCAGCTGTTCTTGCCAGTGTTCTGCATTATTTGTGTGGCACGGAAAAGAACGGCTTACGAATATTGCAACGATGAGGAATGAACTTTGGGTTCTGATAAGAACTTCAGTAAGTACAGGTTCAGTTCCAGTCTGCCAGCTTAATGATTCTCTTTTAAATAGATTGCATTGATAAATTGTCATTACAAGGTGCAAACAGTTGTCTGGCTTTAAAAACTTAGCTGTATCGTGTTCCACTTCATTTTTCTTTTGTGTTTTGAAGAATAATTCCCAGGGTGACAATATCACTCAAGGCACTAGGGGCTTGCGCTCTTTCAGATACTTACCAGGGCTGCATGTTATTTTTAAAACCATTGTTTAAACTCCCCTCGAGTTCCCTATTGACCAATCTGAGACTGACCTTTCCCCTGAGGATTTCATGAGTGTGGTTTGCAATTCTCCTAGCCGGTGAACCTGTGCTTCTGACATGATCATGCAAGCAGGATGTCTGGTCTAGATGAAACCGCACAACATTGAGAGTCAGCAGTTCTGAATTCTGATCTTGGCTCTTCCTCATGGAAGAGTGAGTGACCTTGAGGAATCACTGACCTCCTTTTCCCCCTGTATAATGGGAATGGCAATATCTATCTTATGAGAGGGTTAATTCAGTAATAAATATAAAGAGTATTGTGATCCTTGGATGGAAGGTGTTATGGATGTGCAAAGTATTGCATGATGGGGTGCCTATTTTAAAGATGTCTTGATCCACCATGCGTTTGTACTTGGTTTGCAAAATGAACCTTGAGGCACTGAATATTAATAGGTTAAGGTAAAAGCTAAGGGCTCTAGTGCTATAAAAAACTGTTAGCTAATTACTAGCAAGGACCTTTTTAGAAAGAATTACTGCTAACATAAATTGTGTTCTGTACTGAAAATACGTGCTTGCCTTTGTAATAGCCAGCATAGCTGGAATCGGTCTGCCGAAACATCTGTCTGGTTATTGGCGTTTAACAACTTCATTTCCACCGGACACACTACAAGGTCTATTCTGGTGGGGTCATCATTTTAAACAGGTGATGCCTGGTGGTTTTAATCTCCTCTTGATGCACACATGGGAGTCGCACTTTTTTACAGCAAGGGGAGTTATGTGGAGTCCCTGAATACTGCAGTAGATACTGTGAGCTTGGCATGTGCTGGGACTGCTAGAGATGATTCGCTTTCCACTTTCCCATGAGCCACTTTAAATGCTGTCATTTTTGTTGTATCCTTTTATTTTGCCTTCCTTAAATGTAACTAAGTTTTGTATCGTGACCTGATGGAAAATCTTTGGGAAATGAGTGACATTTACAGTAGGTATCTAAAGTTCAGAAGGAAAAATGTGAAGAGGCGGAATGGTAGCTTTGTAGTTAAGGTATTGGACGAGTGCTTGAGAGAGGTGGATTTAACTCCCGGTGCTGCCACAGACTCCCTGTGTGACCTTGGGAGAGTCATTTAATCTCTTTGCCGCAGATCCCCATCAGGAATGGCGGAAGCTTCCTAAAAGTGTGGGGGGGCACCGGTGCCCAAACCATGACTCCACCCCCGATATCGCCCTGTCCCCCAAGGCCCCGCCCCAGGGAGTCTATTCCTGGCTCTGTCATGCCAGGCAAGTCATTTAACCTTTCTGAGCCTCAGTTTCCCTACCTGTGAAATGGGGGTGATAATACTTCCCCCACTTACTTCACCGGGATTTGAGAGGCATCATTCATCAACGTCTGTAAGCTGCTTTGCAGTCCTCAGATGAAAGATGCTGAGGAAGGGCAATGGGTTAGTTTGGTATTACCGTGATTTGATGTCCTCAAAATATCAAGGAGTGACTAGACTGGAGGCCGCAGTGCTGGGGGTAGATGTCTTTATCCTGCTCCTCAACAGAGTGAGCTCTTCGTGAGTGAGAAGGACTTTCTCATCTTCAGTTCGGTTGCTTGGCTGAGCACCTGCAAAGCTCAGTTCAGCTGCTAGGTGTTTTAGATGATTGGTTGGGTCCAGGTTATCACTGGAGAAGTCCGGGCTTATAGAGACACTTACAGATGCTGTATCAAATCTGGTACTGGAGCACTCCGTTACCAGGCAAAGTGCAGCGTGGTGCAATGGGGCAGGTTCTAGCACTGTCTGGGTTCCCCCATGTGATTTTTTTTAGTGTGTCTCGGGTTCAAAGTTGCGAGGCTGGATCAGGAACTGAAGTAGTAATTCACCAAGTCAGATGTTTACCAGAAGTTGTCTTCGGAGCAAATACCGCCATCTGAACCTAAGATGACCGGGGACTAGTAACCAAGAGAAATTACAATTGTTTTGCTTGTGGTCTTAAGTGGAATTTTCTTTCAATTTTTGCGGGATGGCTGAGTTAGAAGAACAGTTCTGGGCGTGGGTGGGAGAGATGCTTGTGGTGTTGGTTTCTACAAGTGTCATGCGTCGCTTGTGTGAAGTGTAAACATTCTCTGAAATGCAAAAGTTGGGAATGCAAATCTAGAGATGGGTGTATTATTAAAAGTAACCTTCTCCAGAGGTGAGGGAACATGATAGCTGTAGCAAAGAGGAAGCGGTGGGGCTCAGAACGTATGCATGGTCCTTGGTTCCCTGCTTCAGAGATGCCGAGATTTTGCAGCTCCTATTGTTTTCTCATAGATTTAGGGGTTCTGGGTCTAACTGATCAGCATGGGACTTGTCAGTTGCCCTTTCCCTCACTGCGTAAGTATCTTATTTTACCCAGCCATAGCTGTTTCTCTGTTGAAAGTCTGAGACATTGCTTTGGCCAAAGTCATGGTTCTGCTGACTCAGGCGCTTTACTCATGCGTGCAAGTCGTCAGACACATGCGGCCATATTAATGAAATATGGTCATGTCCTCTTGCTTCTTGTTAAGCTGGGTCAGGCCAGTTATGCGAAGAATTGAAATGCACTATTATTCATTGTGTGGAAAAAGGTGACGCCCTTTCTCTGCTCCCAGTTGCATCTAGTTTCCTTTCTACTGGTTGGAAGATGCAAGTAACTCAGCTTGCACCCCAGGTTTAAGGGTGAAATTTACTTCAACTCATTAGTCACACTCTACGCTGGTGAAGCATGCAGGAGGCTTGGAGGGGGTGATGCACCAGGGCTAGATTGCGGTTCTGTAGCTCCTTCCCTGCACTCTGGAAGAATGGCTGTAGCTCCTCTTGCATCCCTTACGTGAGATATTTAGAGCCACCGAATAGGGGTAACTGTGGACACTGTGCCTGTCTCCTCTCATTCACTTCTGTCACATAGACAAACAGGGGGAGCACCTCCAAAGCATCCGTTCGTAAATCTCCTGTGCAGCAGCTCTGCTGGTATCTTCTCATGCAGAGCCCCACCATGGGATGTAGTGATGTGGAAGCCAATTTGAAGACTGTATGTACTGGGATAAAGGTATCCAGAACCCCAGTTTACCCAACTGGAAACAAGAGGCAAGTGTTTAACAATGAGGGTTGTGACGGGTTGGATCACAGAAACCCCCTGGGAGCTGCCACCCGATATGCCAAGACTACTTCTACCCCTGCCGTCCCTGCCAGCTCGAGGCCCCAGCACTCTGTCTTGCTGAGCCAGACACTCTCGTCTGCTCCAGCAAAGGCCCAGGGTCTGAATTACTTGCCCCAATGCTGTGAGTTTACCTGAAAGCAGCTAACAGAAGTGTTCCTGTCTTCAGTAGTCAGATGCCCAACTCCCAATGGGGTCTAAACCCAAATAAATCCATTTTACCCTGTATAAAGCTTATTGGAGGGTAAACTCAAATTGTTCGCCCTCTATAACACTGATAGAGAGATATGCACAGCTGTTTGCTCCCCCAGGTATTAATACATACTCTGAGTTAATTAATAAGTAAAAACTGATTTTATTAAATACAGAAAGTAGGATTTAAGTGGTTCCAAGTAGTAACAGACAGAACAAAGTAAGTCACCAAGCAAAATAAAATAAAACGTGCAAAATCTATGTCTAATCAAACTGAATATAGATAATCTCACCCTCAGAGATGCTTCAGTAAGTTTTTTCCTCAGACTGGACACTTTCCAGCCTGGGCACAATTCTTTCCCCTGGTACAGCTCTTGTTCCAGCTCAGGTGGTAGCTAGAGGATTCTTCATGATGGCTCCTCTCCATCCTTTGTTCTGTTCCACCCCTTTATGTATCTTTTGCATAAGGCAGGAATCCTTTGTCCCTCTTTGGGTTCCCGCCCCCTCCTTCTCATTAGAAAAACACCATGTTAAAGATGGATTCCAGTTCTGGTGAGATGATCACATGTCACTGCAACACTTCATTGCCCACTTGCCAGCACACAAGTATACAGGAAGACTTAGGCCTGGGCTACACTGGCGCTTTACAGCGCTGCAGCTGTCTCGCTCAGGGGTGTGAAAAAAACACACCCCTGAGTGCAGCAAGTTACAGCGCTGTAAAGCTCTAGTGTAAACAGTGCCCCAGTGCTGGGAGCCCCAGCGCTGCAAGCTAATCCCCATGAGGAGGTGGAGGACCTGCAGCGCTGGGAGAGCTCACAGTGCCCCAGCGCTGGCGCTGCAACCACACTCACACTTCAAAGTGCTGCCGCGGCAGTGCTTTGGAGTTTCGAGTGTAGCCAAGCCCTTACAAGTAAACCGCAGCCATCTGCAGACAATTGTCCTGGTTAATGAGAGTCATCAAGATTCCGAACCACCAATAATGGCCCACATTGCATAATTACAGTAGGCCTCAGAGTTATATTTCATATTTCTAGTTCAGATACAAGAGTGGTACATTTATACAAAATAAGATGATCGCACTCAGTAGATTATAAGCTTTGTAGTGATACCTTACAAGAGACCTTTTGCATGAAGCATATTCCAGTTACATTTATTCACTCATAGCATATTTTTATAAAACCACGTAGACTACAACGTCACAAGGGTAACTAATTGTTGGAACAGATCATCAAGGGTTGTGGCAAATTCCCCATCACCTGGAGTCTTAAATCAAGTCTGGATGTCTTTCTAATGGATATATGTTCAGCCTCAGGTCGTTGGACTATTAGGTATGTCTACACCAGGGTATAACCTATGCAGCGTGCCGAAGGTGGCACGTGAGCTGATTTTCAGTGGCACTCCCACTGCCTGGGTCCTGGCCACTGGTCCAGGGGGCTCTGCATTTTAATTTAATTTTAAATGAAGCTTCTTAAACATTTTAAAAATCTTATTTACTTTACATACAACAATAGTTTAGTTATATATTATATATTATAGACTTTTAAAAAGAGACCTTATAAAAAGGTTAAAATGTGTTACTGGCATGTGAAACCTTAAATTAGAATGAATAAATGAAGACGTGGCACAGCACTTCTGAAAGGTTGCTGACCCCTGTCTACACTGCAGTGAAAGACCCTTGTCTGGCCCGCATCAGTATTGCAGTGTAGAGGTGCCCCTGAGGCAGGAATCGCTGGGTGAGACTCTCAGGTCTATGTTATGCAGAAGCTCGGACTAGATGTTCCTAATAAACCCTTCCAGCCTTAAAGTCTGTGAAAACTGCCACCAGCAGTGCAGAGATCTGAGTTCACATTGGGTCTGATAACTGAGTGCTCACTGTCACACTGGGCCTTATCCATTATGGAATCGGCTTCAGAAACTATTTGTCAAGGAGGCTTGTTTATCTTTACAAGTTGATTCCCCCACCCACTGTCCAATCTGCTATGGTAGACAAAGGTGGTTTTTATTGAAATTCATAAACTGAACCTTAGGTGCTCTGAGCATACGAGTGGCTCTGACGTGAGGGGTCTAATCAACCAGTGATGCCGTGCAAACAAAATACTGGGGTTTGATGCCACGGTTAAGGTGCATATGTGCTGAGTCGTGCTGGCACGCTGATGGAATTGAGCATTCCATCCAGGTGACAGTCAAAAGAAGAGGAAGTGTCGTGGTATGATCCAGGGGATTAGGTTAGGAGCTGGGGTGCCTGTGCGCTACTTCTGCCTTTGCCAGTGCCCTCCTGTGTGGCTTTGGCCAAGTCACATAACCTCTCTGTGCCTTTGCTTTGCCTCCCACCCATTAACTACCTTATCCAGATAGATGGAGGATCTTCAGGGCAGTAACTGTCTCTCATGCATTGGCACAGCACAATGGGGCCCTGTACTGGGTCGGAGTCCGTAGGTGCGATTGGAATAAATAATACAAACAGTGGAACCTGTTCATATCAGAGGCTGCCATAGGGACTCAAGGACTCCACATTTTTGGCTTGTGGCTGCCAGTTTGTTTGTTTAAAAGAAGACAATCCAAACAGCGTTCTCCTGTTTCAGCTTTGTTCTCCCTGTGCTTTCTCCTGAGGGCTTCTGTCTGGCTTATTGCACTAATCTAAATGAGCCATACCACAATGGGCTAAGGGAGGAGGGAGGGTGGCTTTGAACCACTTCCCACAGTAGGAAATGCAGACATGCATCAGGCCAGAGGCAGCTGAGGAGGGAGGGTGGCTTTGAACCACTTCCCACAGTAGGAAATGCAGACATGCATCAGGCCAGAGGCAGCTGTTGAGACAGAGATGATGCCTCCAAAATCACCTGCATCCACTGCACCTTACAGTGGGGTGCATCAGGTGCTCCACAGGTTTCTGCCCAGACATGAAGGGGTGGGGGGTAATAGGAGCCTATATAAGAAAAAGACCCAAAAATCAGGACAGTCCCTATAAAATCGGGACATCTGGTCACCCTAGATGGAAGGATCCTAGTGCCTGAACTCCTCCCCCCTCCACCTCTCTTCCTTGTATGCCTGCGCAGGGTTGGGCATGATCTTGCCTTCAGTTTACAGTTAACACACTGCTGACATTCTTCTCTACAGGAAAAGCAGCAGCCGTCGATGCAGGTTACCAACAATGTATGCAGGTGTGTGTGTGCGGGGGTGGGAGGGGCTTGCAGGTGCCTGCTACAGCCTAAATTACTCTAACTGGGAAATCTCACAGGGACTGAGATTTTTGCAAGCCGTTAACACAGCTGTGGACAGCAGGTGGCCAGAAGCAGAGGCTTCACTGTACATTTCGAGAAGAATCCCTTATGTGTGGTGTTAGTGACATCTTAGATGATCCAATCGGTATTAAAAAAAAAAAGTAATTCACTTATCCTCATTTGTGTTGTTTGCTCCACTTGGATCAAGTTGGACAGTGGCAGTAGCCTGGTCAGTTTCCCCTCTTTTTAATCAGTTTCCCTTTAGGGTTGTAATGCACTAGCCCGACCCAGTTGTGTTTGGAGTCCCAATATGATTATTTATGCGTCACCAACAGTGTGCTAAGTGCTTCAAGACGAAGTATGAATTGGCCCCCCCAGCACGTCCACCCATTTTCATTGTTCTTTTGATTTCAAACCCTTTTGTAAAAATGGTCACCCTCTGATCTGCCCTGTAACACTGCCCCGTGGTGCACCTTTCAACTGGAAAGTGGTTTCAGCCTTTTGTTCCTAAGGGATGAGATGTAACTAATGTGTAATCCTGAGTGTGAAGTGTAATGAATGGTGTATATTGCAAGGAATGTGGTATAGCAGATTTGGAGCTGAAATGAAATGCAAAGCCGCAGTCTCAGGTGATTGTCAGCAATAGATTCTAGAAAACCAGCAAAACTGGCTTCAATTGCTTTATGTGCACAGGAGTTCTCAAGGTGAACAGTGCCTTTCAGCCCACTTGATGAGGGAGCTGTCTGTGTAGGGTGTCAATTGACTCCTGTTTAAACTGCAGTGTTTTCTATAGAGCTGGATGGGGCATTATCTTTCTCCACCCACCCCCTCCTGCCGAGCAAATTCTTTGTGATCAGCAAAATGGAAACAGACCCACAGCGATTGGACACTTGCAAGAGAGCTTTATTTGTGCTCTTAAGTTGATTAGCCCAGCTGTCATTAGTATATTAGCCTTGCATTGCACAGTAACTGGAAAAAGCTGCCTGCTGCTTGCAAGCTACTTAGCCTTGTGCTTGTCTGTACTCCATGGCCGAGTTCTTTGTCTCAGAGTGTACGGTATTGCAGGTGGAACCCTAATTAGATCTCTTCCCGGGACAAGACAAACCCAAGATTCCTTCTCTGTAGCAATTCACCTGCTGGGTGTTCAGCACACACATGAAAAGGAGTCCGGTCACATCAAATACGCATTGTGTACGTCTATGACTTCTCTTACGTGAATACGTTGACATGGAGGGATGCTGATACACGAGGCTTGTCTTAGTGTACAGGTGACATCGTGATGCCTTGTTCAAACTTCTGTTGCTTTTTTAAAATCGCACAGTTCACTTCTACTGTATTCTTCATTTGTTCCTTGAGGTCTCAGAAGTTTTAAATCTTATTAGAACCTGGCTCTCCCTCAACAATTTAACCATCCTTGACAGAGTTTAATCCTCTTGAGGCAGGTGCCAGTTAAAGAATTATAATTAGCCAATAATAGGAAGCTTGTTGCTTGACAGTGGGGACTTCAGACCCCTCCTCCCCTCTGTTCCCAGCAGTGCCCAGGCAGTTAAAGTGTTTGGCTCAAGGGTTGATTTCTGGGAGAATGTTCAAAGCAAGCTCTTCACCGGAGGTGGGGCAAGGTAGCCTGGTTTGCAAGTTTTCCTGCACCAGGGTGTCAGCGTAGAATGAATCTCTGATCTTGTTGCTCATGACCTATGTCCCTGCATGTGTGAGTGACTTAAGGGAGGAAAGGAAAGGAAGCAAAGTATTAATACTCCAGACCATGAACTGATGATGAAGGCAGCAGCATGATGGAAACAACAGTTAGTGTTTCGGGAGTCCGGTGTCAGAGTTGACGTGCCCCAGCAGCATATAACTACCCTCTGATCCCACTGGAACCATTCACTTTGCGCTCACTAAAGGCTGATCATAGAGACGGCAAACTCCATGCAACAATAGATCTGTTGTTCTCTTTCCCCGCTCCCCCTCTTGCACCTAATTGGGAGGGGAGCATTGGACCAGCACAACCCATTTGCTTCCTCCTTCTCCTCTTTCATGTGGATGAGCCAAAACTGTCAATTTACCACTTCCCTCTTTAATCTCCTCTGCCATGACTGATGCCGTTCTGCTGGGCCTATGGAAAATTTATAAGGCTTCCTGCTCAATTATTGCTTGAAAAGCAAAGAGTTTTGTAGGTGGGCAGTAGCGGAGTTTTGGTATTGAAAGGAGGGCTCAAGCATAGCCAGGAGCCAAGACATCTTGCTGTTATCCAGATTACCTGGAGAAAAATCCAAAGGCTCTCATTGCTCCAGAGCTTTCGTTGTTTGTGTCCAAATGATTTCATGGTAGCTGGAGTGGAAGCTAGACATTTTCCCTCCAGTAAGGAGTTGGTTATAGATCTTCTTCCCTCATAACAGAAAAACAAACCAGTCTTGGAAATGCTTTTATTTATTTTTTCCCTTTAATGCTTTTTCTTATTCCATTTGCCAACTTATTTTCCAAACTCTGACTTCTTATGTACCAAAGTGATCCTGTATTAAAGAAGGTAAAAGGAGGGGTGTTTTCACTCAGTTTTGAGCATAATGAAATCTGTCATATACCCGCCACTGCCACAGCATATGGTGCAGTTATCCTCACCGCACTCGTGGGGTAGGTCAATGCTGGTATCTGCATTTTATAGTTGGGAAATCGAGGCAAAGCTGATTATAGCTCATCTTAATTAATTAGCCTCTTAGAGTGGGTAGGACAATCCCCACCTTTTCATGTTCTCTGTATGTATATGTATCTCCCTGCTAATGTTCCATTCTGTGCATCCGAAGAAGTGGGCTGTAGCCTATGAAATCTTATGCTCAAATAAATTTGTTAGTCTCTAAGGTGCCACAAGTACTCCTGATCTTTTTGCAGATACAGGCTAACATGGCAGCTACTCTGAAATAAGTGCACAAGGTCACAAAGGAAATCTGTGGCAGAGATGGGGCTTGAACCTGGGTCTCCTGAGTTCCAGGCTAGCACTGTAATCACTAGGCAACTCTTCCCCTCAGCCCCTTCTCTTACATCCCCCTTCAGCCAATGAGCTGGGGGCAGGCGGGGTAGCGAACCCCAAGGCTCACCTGACTGAGTGGTGTTGCTATTTATTGGTATTGTAGTAGCACCGAGACACCGTAGCTGAGACCAGGGCCTTGATATGCTAGGTGCTGTACAAGTGCATAGTAAGGGACAGTCCCTGCCGGGCAGACCTTACAGTCTAAATAAGAGAGAGGAAAGGGGTATAACCACTCTGCCGGGTGGTGTCAGGAGCAGCAAGAGCCTGGTTCACTATCTAGGGGTTCCTCTTCAGATTACAAAACAAAAGCAGCTCAAGTCCCCACCCAGAAACCTGGGAAAACTAAACACCTTCCTCGGGCATCCTTACAAGGCAACATTTCCCCTCTCGCAAGCACTAAGTCTGCATCTGAAAGGAAGACGGTGTTTATGAAGGGGCGAGGGAATGCCGTGTGAATGTGGGAACATGCAGTCCCAGTGGCTCCCCAGGGGGTGAGTGATACCACACACCATATCCCCATTTCACAGATGAGGAACTGAGGCCCAGGGAGATCATTTGGTTTGCACCAGGTCACACAGGTTTTCTGGTGGATCTGGACATAGTCCAGAGCTGCTGAGCCCCAGCGGCCACAAGACAACAGAACGGTCCGGAGTAATACGAAAGGTGGAGGGGCTTGGGCGAACATCAGAGGAGGTAGGCGGGACAGTCTCCAAATCCCTCTGATCCCAGGGGAAGGAAAGTTCATGCCTGCATAGGGAGCTTTTCCAGCATAGTTGCTTCCGTGGGAGAAATGCAGCCGTTGACTCCCCTGCCCACCCCTGTGCCCAGGGGAAATAGGAGCTAGTGCTTTCAGCACTGACTGCTGTGTTGAATTCCCCTGGGTTCAGATGAGAGCAAGCAGTGTAAAGTGTCTTCCCCCTGAGTCCCCTGCCTCCGAGCTCCAGTCCTGCCCAGGGGTTTCCATGGGATTCTGGAGAGGTGCTGCCCCATCTACACTAGCTTTTGCTCTCCCTTGCCTGCATTGGGGGCCTTGGGCCCTGGCCTTCAACTTCTTTTAACCTTCACCCTGAACTTCAGTCGCTCAGAGAAGTGAGAGGTTGCTGGGCCCTATCTAGAACCAGGCATTGTCTAGGCGGATGCAGTGCCAGCTTCCTCATGTGTCTCTGCATGTGCTCTCTATAGAGTGCCATGCACAGGTAAGAGACACCTCCCTTCTGATCTGCAGCACCTGTCCTCCAGAGAGCCCTCTCTCACCTGGCTGACTGAATTGTGTGGGGAGCGTGCTCACTGAGAAGTAACGGGAGACCATCGTGGTCAAAGTGCCCAGTCCACTGGGGGCCTTTCCACTGAGCGTAGTCAGAAGTGGATCTGGTGCTAGATCAGGATTTGAACCCAGGGCTCCAGGATTGTTGAGCACACACAATAAATGGCTCTGCTGCTTACTGCAGGCTGCCCCCTTTTAAACTTTTGTAGGGGCCTAGGAAACTCCCCTTAGACGGTTTAATGTGCACTTCTGTGATTTACTCTTCTGCCCAAGTCCCTTAATCTGTCCAAGTGAAGCCATGTGATGTATATCCTCACCTCTCCTCCCCAGACATGTGCCCATACCGGTTTTAGCAAAGGTTGAGGGCAGCTCACTGTTGAGTTCTTTCAGATGGCAGCTTTCTCTCTGTGAAACTATCTTACCTATAAATTATGCACGTGGAAAATGGGGCCAGAAAGCAGCAGGCATCAATAATTGATAGTCGAGCCTTCCTCAGCTGTGAGCTACGTCATTGTACCCGCTTAGGTGTCTGGTGGTTTTCTTTTTTTAAATTGCACAGTGTAACTTTTAGCTGCTTTTAGGAATCATGTCAAATGTCACCTCACACTCTCCTACCCCCCCCAGAAGGCTCTGATCCACCCTGTATCTGCATGGAGTCCACAGGTGCCAAAGGGTGCAAAGCGCTCAAATGTTAGAACATTGAAATTAAGATTAATTAAACAACTGTGTAAGTTAAGGTTAATTAAACAACCGTATTATTCGTTGTGATATGGTAGTGCCTAAAGAGGCCAGTTTCAGGTATGGCCCCCATTGTGTCAACAGTGAGAACTAGTCCTTGCACCAAAGTGTTTATAGGTAAGGCTATGTTTTGGTCACAGGGATTTTCAGTAAAAGTCATGTGCAGTAAACAAAACTTCCTGGCCCTGTGACCTGTCCGTGACTTCTACTATATACCCCTACGTAAACCTTGGGCCGGGGGCTGTGGGTGCTATGGGGGGGTGGCCCGGGATCCCTGCTGGTCCTGGGGAGGGGTGGGGGGCAGAGGTGGGCAGCGGCCCGTGGCCCAGGACCCCCGTGGGTGCTGGCAGGGGAGGAGATTGGCAGGGCTGGCAGGCTTCCGACCCGGCTCCTACCTGCAAGTCCCCTAACCCTAACCTGGCTCCACAGGTGCAGCTCCCGTTGGCCGGGAACTGCAGCAGGGGTGGCACTCGCGGGCAGCGTGTGGAGCCCTCCCGGCCGCCCCTCCTCCTAGGAGCTGTGGGGACATGCCAGTGTAAAGCTGGGAGTTGTAGGCAGTCACTGTTTGAACTGAACAGATATATTGAGACACACAGGGTCTGAGTCTGATCCCACGCCAGTTTTTAACTCCATTGGCTGCACCAGAATCTTTCCTGATCTACATCGAGCCAGTGAGAGCAGAAATGGGCCCAGTGTTTTCTAGTGTTTGTCAGTATCTCACTATTCTGGCAGTGTTTACTGGCTCAGCAGCAGAGCTAGACTGACTCAGCTTCTGACCTCCAGCTGCTCCCTTTCCTGCCATTCCCAGGGCTTTTGGAGACATCCCTGCATTCTGGCATGACAGTGACTGGGTGATGGGGGTGGGGGAAGAGCGGCTGCCGCTGCTGTATTCTCTAGCAAGCCTAGAAATTAAATCAAGTCTATTATAAGGATTAATACCTCTGTTTCTAATCCCCAATGTTGATTTGCTCTCCCTCCATTTGTGAAACTGAAGAATCATTGGAGAACAATCCCCCCTCTTTTATCTCTTGCAAGTCAGAGGCTGGCTATCTATTGCTGCTGGCGTGGCTGGGATTAAGGCTAGCTCCTTAAAAGGTGGTTTGACCTTTTACTGTGAAATCTGTGAATTGTTTAGAGGGCGAAGGGGCAGGTGTCAGAGGCCTGGGAAATGTATGTGATGCATTAACTCATGCTGGGAATCTGCTCTCCCCAGGGGCAGGTAGATAGCATCCATAACCAGGCAGTGTGCAGGCACTGAAGGAAGAATGTGCTGCACATAGATCATTCTTAGAGGTAAACCTTAATTGTACTTTTCACTAAGGTGCCTGTACTGATGAAAACTGACCTCAAGATTTGGCCCACAGGCTACGCCCTTATGCAAGCAGATTCCCATTGTCTCCATTGGGAATTTGCCTGAGAAACAACTCGGGCTCTTCAATCACTTCTGTGCTCTTGAAAATGTTACCCTCAGTAAAATCTGCATGAAGATTTCCAAGTCTGTCCTGCGACGAGGTTTTTCTTGATAAAAGAGAGCTAATCACTCTAACCAGGTGCTAAGAGACGCAACTCACTAGACCAGAGAGGCGCTTTAAAATCAGGCTAACAATTGGACCAGAAGCTGCCATAATGCTGCTCTGAAGAAGTAAATGGGACCAGAGGGATCAGGTTTTCCATGAGAGAGCCTTAAAGGTGGAGTTCTCTCTTTCATATGATGTAATAATGACTACTACTAGAGTGGAACTCCCAGGGCTGAACTGGGTCCCCTTTTCAGAGGGCAAACCCAAGGTCTAAGCAAGTCCCCGTGGGCTAAGTGACACCTATGCCTTGTGCTGGCCTGTGGGACAGAGTTAATTTCTTTGCAGAGCATCTGATTCAACCAGTACCGATGCTTTATTTCATGGGCATGTAATGGACATGGTTCTAGATTTGCAAATCCTGATGATTTTTTTTCCCTATCTTTTGTTTGTCCAATTTCTCTTATTGCGATTTAAATAAATACATTTTATTAAACAAAGCCGAAGGGAGTAGCATTGCAGATCCACTTCCAAGCGATGGCAAAGTCATGTCTATCACTTAAAAAGACAAGGGAGCAGGGAGGAGAGGGTTGCTCCATTGAAATGACCCTTACAAGCTTCGTAGCAACTTGGAAACTGTCTGATTTCCAGTGAAAAACGCGATCCTTTCAGTCTGACCGTGAGCAGTTTAAGGAGGCCTGTCCAGGCTGTCAGTGTCTGCTGAAAATAACCCACCTCTTTACCTGATTGGTGATCCTGCTGGGAAAGCCATGTAGTAAGTTTCACTGACTCCTGGGAGTAGTAGGGTAGGCATCCAGCAGAGAGCGCATGGGTACAGGGAGGAGTGGAGTGCACAGGTCACGATGGAAAGACACCTAGGAGCAGCTGCGCCTGGGGGGAAGCCTTAGGCGGGGATTTTGCGTAGAGTTATTTTGGAAGTGTCGTGGTTAACAAACCAGACTTCAGGATGACTCTGTGCAGTTTTGTTTCGAGTAGGATGGGAGCACCACTTACTGACAGGTTCTTTTGGGGAAGTGTCATTAAAATGGTCCCCTCCTCTGAGCTAGATCAGAGGAGCTGCTGACATCAGGACAGGTGTCTTTTAAAAGCTGCCTTGAATTCTCCTCTCTTCCGTGACTCTGTCTAATCACCAAATTATGGTAACAGAACAACTCTCTGGAGTTTCCCTTTCAGACTAGACAGTTAATATAGACAGTGGTGCTAACCCCAAGCAGAAGGACTGTTTCAGTTACTCAGACAGCGTGAAGAATAGGGCTCCTGGTTCTTGAGACCTTGGATCATCCCTCCACAATGTCGCAGTTTTGAACAGGTCTCATGTCAGTTACAGCTGGCTTTGGAGGCTTCAGCCCCGGGGGATTCAAGTGAAGCACTTCCACAGACAAACAAAATCTGAACGCATTGACTAAATTTGTTTAATTTCAATGGTAGCATGTGGCTGAATTGGAAATCGCTGGGATCATTTCATTGCTCAGCAGTTTACTGAATTCACTTTCCAGCGCCATTCAGTGCATTTGACAGCTTCTATTTTTTCTGACCCCTTTTAGGGAGCTACTTTGCCAGCCATTTCATCATGGGAGGTGAGAAGTTTGACTCCACGCACCCGGAGGGCTACCTCTTTGGAGAGAACAGCGACCTGAACTTCCTGGGAAACAGACCTGTAGTGGTAAAGTGAAATTCATTCAGCTGGGTTTGCAGTTAGGGAGGAACCTGATATTGTGAGACATGGGGCTTGAATTGCTAGGTGGACCAAGAAATCTCTTATGTTTGGGTTCTTATCCCACGCCTATCGCCGTGGTATCTGAGTCTGAGCTACAAAATTTAGATCCTGGGATACAAGCTTCCCAAAGTTTGTGGGTTTGTTTGGATTAGCCCATTACAGAGAGAGGTGTGGAAGGGACAGCCACGAATTTTAGATTTGGGTGGTTTCAGGCCCATCCTTGCAATTAGAAGATGTCTGTCTGATGCTCTGCTTTCTGGGTGAGATCCCACTAATTTCAACAGGCCCAGGATTTCGTCTTCTAAATCTGTGGGTAACTCTAGTACTGTACTCACAAAATGGAGATGCCTATAGCACCAGTGGAGGCAGGCAATTGACGAGCTTCTCAAGGCAGCCATTCCAGTGCAGCTCAAAGCGGGTATGCAGTGTCCCTTGCTGGCTCTCTTGAGAACACACGCTGCCAGTGGCGCTGAGCTGTGATGCACGCAAATGAGGCTGTGCACCAGAGACTACCCAGCTCACGCTCCCTTGTGATGTGAGCTTGTGTTTGAGCCCAGGCATCCAAGACAGGAAAGGCCGATGCATGCACCCACTCCACCTACCATAGCTTCCGTGGCCTCATCTTTAATTCCCTTCCTAGCGCATGTGACGAGGCCCAGACTCAGCCAGTCAGCATTCATTGGTTTGTCCAAGGGCCTGTCTGAGGGGCACAGGCTACCTCTGCTGAGGCCTGCACTCTGCGCACGGGAGGCTCCATTTCCAAACACCAGGCCCTAACTAGGCCATCTCAGTACTCTAGACGGGTCACCACCTGGATCCGTGCATTTTCCGTGATTATCTGTCCTGTGAGTGCCCATGTGCAGATGCTGGATTTGTGACGTTCTCTCAGGCCCCTGCATTCAAAAATCAGACTCCTAGTATGTTTGGTGAAGGATCTGGGGGAGCATGCCATACCTCTCTCCACCCCCAGAAGTGTGTGTAAAGCAGACACTCTTTCCAAGGCCAAGAGTCTGATTGTCGTCACCCAGCATCTTTTGCTGGTAACACCATTCTTCAGTGGCTGCAAAGACACTGATTCTTATAGCTTAATCAGCCCTGTTTAGGGTGACCAGACAGCATGTGTGAAAACTCGGGACAGGGTGGGGGGTGATAGGATCCTATATAAGGAAAAGACCCAAAAATTGGGACTGTCCCTGTAAAATCGAGACATCTGGTCACCGTAGCCCTATTTACCTAAATCAAAGGTTCTTAACTCAACCACCCTGCTCTTCCCATACTGTTAACAGGGAGAGGGGTCTTGGCAAAAGGGGCGGCAGCACGGGGAAAGGTTGAGAACTACTCACACAGGTGTTGAATATAAATACTGAGGCTAGAGACCACACTCACAGCCCAGCTGCCGTTTTGCACTTTGAGCTGCACATGGTAATTGGCCTTGCGTGTGAATTTTATCATTTGCACGGACACTTAGACTGACAAACTGTTGCCTTTTGTGTTCCCTTTGTTTTCCTCCTGGAGAGATACTGAAGTGTGGGACGTGGGGTGGCACATAAAGCACCAGCTTGGACCCACATATTTAAATTAGGGGTGGCAAGGGTAAAGCCAAAGGATTATTTTATATGAGAACTTTGCTTTGTAATTGCTGAAAAACAAATAATCTCATCGCTTTTTAACTTCCCAAATTGACTTGGAAATGAGAGAGAGATATTTTCCAACTATGTGGCTGAAGAGGAAGAATCTTAACCACATTCTACCATATTGACTGTTATCATAGGGGCGTGTTAATTTCAGGCTGTAATATTAATGTGAGTCACCCCTGCTGGGCCCTGTTGCTTTGACGTGACCGTTATTGCTTTAACAATTGGAGTGGAAAGTTCTGCGATCAGAGATTCCATCAGCCCCTTTCTTGCTTTGTGAATTGCCTTCACTTCCTGCCCACCTTTGCCGCATGATGCGTTTCTGCATGTCACGTAAATTCTGTCAGTGCAGCCTTCCATCTCTGTAACCCGAAAAGGTGGGAGACTTTTTTTTCTTAGTCCATGGTTTTGATTTTCTTCTTACTTACCCCACTGTAACTCCTTTGCCTTTGGTGGCAATACTCCTGATTTACATGGTAAATGCATAAATGTGCTTGTGTCCTCCAGAAATACTGCATTTAAGTTAGTTCTTGTCTATTTGTGACTTCCCTCAGAGACATGCAGGTAAAATCTGGATTTTATTAAGGACGTGGAGGTCTGAGCCCTCGACACAATGAACTAGATCTGCTGGAGTTCAAACAGGAATCACATCAGGGAAGTCCTAAGGCCTCTGTTACGCAGGAAGATGATGATCCTGGTGGTCCCTGATGTTGCTTTTCATTTACATGCCAATATACACCCATCTGACTCGTCCCACCCTGGCGAATCATTGGAGATTTGCTCTTGCCACTTTGCCTATGTTTGCTCGAAGGGCAAATTACCACAACGCTGCAATGGAAACAGGCAGCTCAGGATGAAAATGGAAGCTGTTCTTTTCCTAGCTGCCCCAAACTTGAGATATTTCGTTGTATGTCATTGTTCCTCATGTTGAGCACACCTACTTCTGGGGGGGTCTAACTCAGCCGGTGTAGACTAGGGTTATGTCTCCACTACCCTGGGGATGTGATTCCCCTGCTCGTTGCGCACTAGCACTCCTTGGGTTAGTGCAAGTATAAATAGCAGGGTAGCTGCAGTAACAGAGAGCGGCGACGGAGGCATGGCAGAGCCTTGCCGAGCACCCGCACACCGATTTCAGGCAGCTCTGGCCGTCGCCCGGCTCGACTGTACCTCAATTGCCCGTGCTGCCGCGGCTCCCCTGCTTCTGCTAGCTCAGTGGGAGCTAGTGCGTATACGCGAGCAGGGGAATCGCACCCTGAGCTGTAGTGTGGATGCAGCCTAAGGTGTGTGGTTTACAATGGGCTATGGTTGAGATACTGAAACAACCTTTTATTGGGGCTTCCTGTCATGTCCTGGGCCTCTCCCAAAAGCCGCATTCCAGGTGGTCAGATCCTTTGCTGCTTGGTTACTAATGAAGCCCTTGGGGGCTTGTGAGTGCTTAGGTTGTGAACACTAATGAGGCGTGGGGGGAACCCCACACTGCTACCTCAGAGGGGTTCTGTGAGGTAGGAAAGGCTGAAGGAAGGTTGCGGCCCTGCCCGCAGGCCCAAGAGTCAGAGGGCAGCGCGCTCTCTCCACACCACTCGGCTCCAGCAGCAGGTGAGATAGGGGAGGAGGCAGAGGCACTCTGGGCAAGCTGGACAGGGTGAGTGGATGATGGTAAACAAGATGGGACCTTGCATTAGGCTGGCCATGGGTGTCAGTCAGATTCCCTGGAGGCTCATGTTATCTCCCCCATGGAGCTCTTACTCCGCATGAAGCTTGGTTGCCTTCCCTCACCCCCCAGCGTTAGAGCCTGAGCATTACAGGTCACACCAGCACTTCTTCAGCCTGCCCCCGCTGGGGTCCCCTCTGCGCCTGCGGGTGTGTTGTGCAGTCTGCAGGGCCCAGCATGCAGGAGAACCCGTCCAAGCAAGCTAGGCTGACATGGACACCTGGGTTCCCTCTCTCATGCTCTGGGTGTGCAACGGAGAGAGGATGGCTGTGTGTGAGGGCGGGAGCCTGGTATGCAGGAGATTTGGGATCTGCTCCCAGCATTGCTGTTGGCTCCCTGGGGCAGGTAGCTTAGGGCTTGATTCTGAAAGGGGCCGAGTCCTCTGCCCCTGATCCAGCAGAACTCTTAACTTTAAGCACATACCTAATGTCAAGCACAGGAGTGCTTAAAGTCAGGTGTGTGCTTTGGGGCCTTGCAGAATGTTTGTGGACTGCAGCACATGCTTAAATGCTGTGCTGAACTGGGGCCTACATAGTGACTTACTAGCATGACCAATGCACTGTTAATGCAAGCCATGGTGCAGAGAATGCAGCTGCTGTTTGCCTGCATGGGAAAGCCGGACCATCTGATGTTGTTGTTGCCTGTTGTTGAGTTTTATGATTTAACAGTTAAGTTTTTATCATTGTTTAACTAAGGGGAAAAAAACAGAACTGACCATTCACCATCTTTGAAAGGCCCTGCCTCCCCATGCTCAGAAATGGCAGCGATATTCTGACCTCCATCCTAGCATCGGCCTGTCAAGATGTTAGCTTCTCATTTGATTATTTGTCTTCATTCTATTTAAGGCCATTTAAAGTGGTATATAATATTGTCGCTACTCATACTATAATAGCCGCTGAGGTCAGGGCCCCATTGTGCTGCTGGCCATGTGAGAAGATAGTTCCTGCCCCGAAGAGTTTGCAGTCTAAAAGTCTGATCCTGCATACAGCTGAGACAGACAAAGCGTGGGAGAAAGAACCATCATCCCCATTTTATAGACAGGGAATTCAGGCAGAGGGTAGATCAGGTGACTTGCCCAAGGTCTTAGAGTCTGTGACAGGGTTGGGAACTGAACCTAGATTTCCTAAGTCCTGGTTCAGTGCCTTAGCCAGGAAACCCTCCTTTCCGTGGTTAGAGTGTTTTATCTAGTAAACTCAGCTTCCCCTTTAAATTACATTTTTTAATCGTTAGTGGATTTTAGTTAATTCTGCAGATGAGTGGCTTCTGGTGGCAGGATATATCTTTTTAATAAAAAGGAGAGCACATATTTTGGTGGGGATAATGTACAGCTGTGTGCAGTATTCGTCCATGCCAGAAATTATTCTTCATAATGGCCAAGTTGCTGGAGGGCTGTTTGCCTTCTGCTCACAAGAGTCCCTCAGTGTGCCGTGTGCTCAGTACGCTCTGTGCGAGTGAATGGGAGAAGCTGTGCTAAGACGCTTTCCGTTCAAATAATAGTCAGAATTTATAAAGCCACAAAGTTTCCTCTTTCTGACTGTTCTGAATGCTCGAAAATGAAAGGTGGAGCTGAGCCTTGAGCTGTTTGTTTCTTTGTTCCATTGCTTGCACGTTCAGTAAGTGGAAGAGAAACTCATGAATGGTGGCCTGCCAGGACTGGTTTGTTGTGGTTGGCTTGCTTGTGAATGCTGGGGAGTAATTCCTTGTTTTTCATTCTGCTTAAAGAGCTCTGAAGCTTTTGATTTATAAAGATAAACGTGTTTAAAAGACTATGTGGCTCTCGCAATTAGAGCTGCAAATATTTGTCAGATATTTGGGTTCTTTTGCATTGGGTGCATATTATTATTATTTATTATTTATTAATTTGTTTGTTTATTTGTATTATCGCAGCACCCAGGTGCCCTAGTCGTAGCCCAGGACCCCACTGTGCTAGGGACTGTACAAATACGGAACAAAGAGACAGCCCTGGCCCCAGCAAGCTTACAGTACTGGCTCTTTTCATATAAGCACCAGGGCCGCCCAGAGTGGGGGGCAAGTGGGGCAATTTGCCCCGGGCCCCGCAGGGGCCTCCTATAGTATTGCAACTTTTTTTATGGAAGGGGCCCCCGAAACTGCTTTGCCCCAGGCCCCCTGAATCCTCTGGGCGGCCCTGATAAGCACTCAACAAAATAATTATGGCTTGGAAAGACATTGCTTGCTTCTTGCCGAATGAACCTATTCGGAGAGGGAAAGCACTCCTGTGATGCTGCACTTTGAGGTGTTGGGCTACCAGTGCCATGCAGCAGCGAGGGAGTTAAGGGCTGTATAAGGATTTAGCTGTCTATTAAAATCAGTGGGAGTCCCACAGCTAAACCCTTCCCCCCAACATAAGAATGAAAATTCAGCCTTAATCCTAGTGTATTTTTTTCCCTCCAGCAGTGATTGTGTGAGAGCCTCCTGAGTACAGTAAAAGCCTTTAAACTGCCTACCATGCATGCTTCCTTGCAGCAGGGACCCTGACATCAGATAGCCTTTACAGCATCTGAGAGGGTAAACAAACAGCTTGGAAAGAATTAATGCCGCATTTCCAACTGAAGAAATGACATCGTTTGCTCTTAATTCACGATGGGCCTGAGCTGCAGAATGTTGCTTTAGAGCCGCGTTTCTCCAAGGTTTCACGTGATTGGAGCTGGGGTTCTGGTTTGGCCCATTCTAGAGCTACAAGCTAGTCACCAAGTTTGACATTCGGTGTGAACTTCCGTGAGGTTGTGTGGGATGTTTGGGTCAGTGAATTTGGTTCTTTCCACTGTTAGGATCAGAGAGTTCTTTTGTAGGACTTTCTCAGCGTACAGAGTATTGGCTTCCCAAACTCTTTACAGAGCTCTCCTGAATGAATAGTTACAGCCTCTGAGCAGGAGGAGAAGGAAAAGAAATGCTCTGAGATGGGATTTTGAAATAAAATGGAGCAATACAGGAAGGCACTTCCTGGTAGCAGGCGATTCAGAGAAGAAGGCTCCTGCACTAAGAGTCTGTCTGCACAGCAAAAGCTGTGCCTGGGCTCGCCTGTCTGAGCTAGCCTGAATCCAGCTAGCGCAGATAATAGTAGCAACTCAACCATCGCAGCATGAGCTTAAGAATAGGCTGGCAAGCCAAGTACCTACCCAGGTCTATGCTGGGCTTGTACTGCCTGTGCTGAGCTGTCTTTGTTGCTGATGTTACCTGCACTAGCTGGATTCAAGCTAGCTCTGACAGGCTAGCCTATGCTCAGTGTTTGCTGTGTAGGCGGACCCAGAACATGGTGAGATTGGGTGGTTGGACTGGGAGAGAAGCGAAACAAGTGAGAGGCGGGCCTCGTGGTTGGGTTTTGGAGACCTGGGTTTGATTCTGTGTCTCCGCCACAAACTTGCGGTGTGACCTTGGGCAAGTCATTTAATCCCCCATCTGCACCATGGGGTCAATAATATTTCCCTAGGGGCGTCGGTAATTGGGGGGGCCCGTGGAGGTTAGAGCGAGGATACTCCTGAGACAGCTAGGACTGAACAAGGGTTTTAAAAACAGGGAGGGTGGTTTTGAACTGGATCCTGAAATGAATGGGGGGGCGGCATCGCTGAGTTCCTTTGTCCATGAAACCCGCAGTGCATCCAATGACCACAAGGACTGTTGCTTGTTCGGTTCACTATGATGGCGTGTGCCCAATGATATTGCCGATCATCATGGAGCAGCCCTGCCATTTTGCCATTGAATGTGCGCCACACCAGCCAAGAAAGCCAAGCGCAGGGTGCATTCCTGCAGCCTTCCCCTTAAGGCTTTACAAATACCTGCCCTGGACCAGCTTACAGTAGAAATCCAGACATCACCTCCCCACCGGTGTCCTGGCAGCACTGTGGCGAATGTGGCTGATACCTAAATCCCGACCTATGCGAATTGGATTTAGGATTCAGGTTTGGGCCAGCAGAAGCCAAGGTGTTAAGCAGTATCTGTTGGACGCTCATGAACTATTTCCAATACTGACAAGATAGATAGCTCATCCCTAACATGGAAGCAGGAAGGAGGCTAACAAAGAAGCCTGACAACTTGTTGCAGGATAGTCTAGACAAGCTTTTTCTCCCCCCGTTGGTTCTGTGTGTCTGGATTTATTTATTTAAAAAACAGCCATGAAGTGTCTGGGATCCTTTCGGAAGCTGGAGTTTGCTGCGTTGCCAGTGAGCGCAGCAGAGTGTTAAATGTCAGCCACTGTTGGGAGCCTGCCGGACTTGGGAGACATTCATTGTGGGCAATGTTGCGGGGCGGGGAAGGGTCGTTGTGTGCTTTATAGGGGAGTAAACCAAAGGTGAGTTGTCACGCTGGCCTACAGTGGGAGGAGAGGAGGGCACAGAAGAATCTCTAGGTTGGGTGTTAGTGGGGACAAACCAATATCAGGGGAGAAAATTGGGGGACAATAGTTGCTCTTCAAATGGTATGTGAACATACTTGGGGTTCTTGGAGAGATACCAAGGGCATAACAAATGCCGACCTTCTGCACTGCATGGAGATATCAGCTTTGACTGTGGCCCTGTAGACTTTACTGTACGCCCAGGAGCGGGAGACATTGGTGGTGGGAAGCCAGGTGTGGATATGTACGCAGACCCAGCCACCACCACGCTGTCGACCAGATGAACCCTTTGAAGCCAGAAGACTTGCCAAGGTTGATGTTGGCCCAAGGGGTTGGGTGGGAAAAGGTGACAAGCTCAGTGGGCTTTCTGCTGCCATCCTTACTGCCCCTCTGCGGAATACAGTAGAGTTACTGCAGGGCTCAACCTGGCCCATGAGCCAGAGAGAGAGGTGGATAGGGAAGGAGGAGCCTTATCGACAGCCTGCTGAGACTTTAAGGCCAGAAAGGACCATCATGATCGTCTAGTCCAGTGGTTCTCAATCCAATCCAATCCACTCAGCACACAGCTGCAGCCCATGAGACTCACCTGTACTGCCTGAGGGTGTCACATTTTACGCTGGGGTTATGTTCCGCTGTCAGCACGTAAAACGAAAATTGCGTATAGTCAAAATTACATTGAGTGTAATGGCGAGCGGAATCACCCTCACTACAGGTACAGTATTTAAATTGTTATTTTTCTCTTTTTTTTTTTTTTTCCGACTGCGCAAAGCTGAATTTGCACATGTTAAATGCGCGTAAGATGAGACTCGCCTGTATATATATTGTGTGGATGCGGCCCACATAACACACAGCGCACTGCGTGTGCAGCCCACACTTGTAAATAGGTTGAGAACCACTGATCTAATCTGACCTCCTGGAAATCGCAGTCACAGAACCTCACCCACTCACTCCTGTAATAGGCCCATAGCCTCTGGCTGAGTTACTGACATCCTCAAATCTTGATTTAAAGACGTCAAGTTACAGAGAATCCACCATTTATTTTAGTTTAAACCTGCAAGTGACCCATTTCCCATACTGCAGAGGAAGGCAAAAAACCACAAGGTCTTTGCCAATCTGACCCAGGAGCACCGCCAGCTTTTTTGCCGCCCTAGGCGGCGGAAGGTCCCACCCCTGAAATGCTGCCCGCGACAGAGGCAGAGGAAGGTCTCGCCCCCGAAATGCTGCCCCCGACAGAGGCAGCAGAAGGTGCGGTTGCTGCCCCCCAAATGTTAGCGTGGTCGCCTAATGGCTTGTGCCGGCCCTGATCTGACCCCATGTAGTTGATGCTTCGCTAGTCTTGTCATTCACCATTAGGGTGATAAGGAAGTTGAGGTCATTGGATGAGGTCTTACTGTAATTAACTATAGTCTAAGAAAGCGCCAAACTGGAAATTTAAGGAGGCAGAGATCACATGTGCAAAATAGGAAGTATATTGTTAATGGAGATGTGCAACCTTTTTGCAGTAAAACTGAGACCAGTCAGAATGTGTGTGTGTCTCTACGTTTCACTGCAGAATCAGAAACGGGTCTATTTTTGCGCATGCAAAACATTTATTGAAGGTTTTGTAGGATTTTTCTTTGACGGTCGCCTGTTTCGGCAGGCTATTTCTGGGACCAAAAAATAAAATAAAAATAGGCAAAGCTTTGAGTGAAGTTGTGCTCCTGTTCGCAGAAGTGACTTTGAAAATAATAATTTAAAAAACCCTTTGAAAAGATGCAAATGTTTGACATGCAAATGTAGGGTGTCAAATTTCATGAAAAGTCCAGCTGTTCTGGGTGAAACTGCGAACACTTTTGCAAAGCAACTCATCCACAAAACTTCCTCATTTCATCCACTCCAAAGTGCTAGCATCCTTCCCGTTCTGAAGAATGCCTCTGAAACTCACAGTTGCTGGACAAATCACTGTCCAGTTCTCTTTAGCATTAGCCCTTCAGCTGGGAGAATGGCGACTCTGTCTCACAATACATAGGAGAGAACAATATAACTTGCAGAGATGGGCCCAAACCAAAGCCCGCTCCAGATCTGAACTTTGCTGGCACCTGTCTCCTACAATGGGTTGACCTGAACACCCCTGAAATCATAGAGATTTCACACCACACGCTTAATTTTGTGGCTCAGGCCCAGCTCTGTTGAGATGGGACTTTAACTCTTTATCACGGCTCTGTCTATTCTGCATGTTCCCAATGTATGTAATGGTATGTCTACTCTGCAATCAGAGGTATGACTGTGGCACGTGTAGACACACCTGATCTAGCTGTGATCTAGTTGGCTTGAATGACAGCAATGAAGCTGTGGCAGCACGGGCTAGCTACTCAAATATATATACCCAGGATCCCTTATAGAGCCCATGCACAAGGGCTTGTACATCCCATCATACCCACAGCTCACAGCTTTTGTGATTCGAGTCAGCTTGGGTATGTCTACACATGCTGCATTCGCATCTTCAGTTGCAGTGGAAATGTGCCAATGCTAGAAAACAACATCACAGCAGCTTTCTCTCGCTCCAATTCTGTACATGACATTGGGTCCTGTTTTCTCCTTTTTGTGATGTGTACTGTGCCTGGCTGCACTGGCCCAATAGCGCGCGATGACTCCTTGACCAGAGACGGCAGCTAATGGAGACTGGAAATGTGCTTCATCACTTGGAGAATGCAGCTCTAGCTTTCTCTCTGCATTGAAGATGTAAAGAAAATCCTGGGCTGGCTGCCATGCACCAGGCATTGCTTTACCATTTTTGTTCACGCATGCCCTCTGTTTATGTACTTGCTAATCAGACCATTTTTGTCAGCACGAAATTCGGGACAGATAATTGCTCACTCGCCTACAAAAAAAAGCCCACTTGGTGTCATTTGTCCGCGCCTCGCTCGTTGCAGCATTTTGCCTCAGTGCTGCCTGAGGGTTTCAGGTGGTTGGCTTTCTCTTCTCAATGGCTCTGCATGGGTCCCATCAGCAGCGCTAACCATCCAAGCTTTGTCCTTCCAGCTGTGTGTGATGTGGCAAGTTGTCACCTGTCTCTGTACCCAAGTTTTCTGCCTGGCAATATGAGCAGCTCTTCCCAGGGATGGCTGATCGTAGATTTTTCCATGCATGGCCTCTCTGTTCAAAACCTTAGCTCCTACCTAGAGAGAGATTCTAACCCTCTCATGTCCTGACTGCGGTTAACAAGATTAATCAGCGAACGATTCAGCAGGGAAGAGGTTGGATAGAGCCTGGACTGGGATTTGGGAGACCTGTGTTTGATCCCTGGCTCTGCCACAGACTCCCTGCGGAACTTCCGGCAAGTCAGTTCATCCAGCTGGTGCCTCAGTTCCTTATCTGTAAAATGGGAATAACATGTCCTTCTCGCACAGGGTGGTGTGAGAATAAAATCCATGCATGACTTGGAGATTCTGGGATGCTACAGTGATGCCAGCATTCCAGGTCCCTGACTAGATAGCAGTAATTCTTTGCAGGGCCCTCCGCACCAACATCAGGATGTCTCTGGAGAGGAGCATTGTGCCTCTAAGCCAAGTCGTAGAGTCTAAGGCCAGAAGGGACCACTGAGATCATCTAGGCTGAGCTGTACAGCACAGGCCAGAGAACTTCCCCCAAATTCCTGGAGCGTGTCTTTTAGCAAAACATCCGGTCTTGATTTAAAAATTGTCAGTGATGGAGAATCCACCCCCACCCTTGGCAAATTGGTCCAGTAGTTAATTACTCTCACTGTTAAAACATTTATGCCTCATTTCCCGTCTGAACGTGCTGTGTGTCAACTTGTCTTAGACCCGTCTCTGCTGGATTGAAGAGCCCATTATTAAATATTTGTTTCTTATGTAGGTGTTATGGACTGTACTCAAGTCACCCCTTAACTTGCTCTTTGTTAAGCTGAATAGCGTGATTCGTGAGCGGTAGGGTCTGTCTACATGGCAAAAGCTGGGCAAGAACTAGCCTGACCGAGTGAGCTAGAGTCCGGCTAGCAGTGAAGACAGCGCGGCATGGGCAGTACCAGCCCAGCACAGGCTCTGGGTACGTAATGTCCTCCGCGCTCCAGCCTGCACTGCCATGTCTTCTCTGCTGTCATTACCCAGCCGTGCACAGCTGTGCTGTGTCGACAGACAGTCTGCCAGCCTGTTACACTTGGGCTACTACAGAATTTGCCTTTTGATGGGCTACTGTGCTTGTCTAACAGGGTAAGTTAGGTACATTTCTGGCCAGATGATCAAAAGATGCTGTTTCTTGTTATTAAGGAGACTTGTTACGAGTGAGGAGGAGGTAGGGAGACCAGACAGCAAATGTGAAAAATCAGGACAGGGTATGGGAGCGAAATAAGTCTGAGTGTCTCCTGACAAGTGCTGAGTGCCCTCCATTCCCACTGGTGTCCGTGGATGCTAGAAGTCTGTAGCCATTGCGTCCCCACCTGTGTCCTTGCAGGGCTGTGGCTGCTTGTACATAATCAAAGACCTGGTCTTTCCTGCTAGGGGTGAATTTAGCCCTTTCCTTCTGCTTTTCCACATCCCCATGGCAAATTTGTGCACCAGGCCCCTGAATGCTTCTTGCTGGGATGGGAGATCAATACCAATTTCCAGTGCTTGGTCCATGCAACAGACTGTAGCGTGTAATAACCATGGGCTGTTTGGGGGAGGGCAGAAAGGGCTGTAGAGGTGCTGTTACAGTCCGTCAGCGCAGAAGTAGGTGCTGGGCTGTAACTGAAGTCTGGCTGGCCAGATTCTGCTGTTACGTGGGTGTAGGTTGAAGTAATAACGCCACTGACTTCAGAGCTGTAGCAGCTTCTGGCTCTGTGCGTCTCGACAAGTGGACTTTTCTTCCTCCTTCCGTAGGATCTGACTGCCATCCGGGCTGCAAGAGGGACTGTCCTTTCTGTTTGTATGGGACGCGGCTATTCTGAGGTGTAAGGGGACGGACGGGTCTTCAGAACAGGGCAGTAATCATACAGTGGCGGGACTGGAGCTGTGGGGTAGGGGTGGGATCGGGGGTGTCAATGAAGATTCCTTTGTGCTCAGGCAAGGACAGTCTTACCTTTGATATAAAATCACTCCCTGGGATTACGCAGGGCTTAGAGCAGTGCATGGGAGCAGTACAGGACCCAGTATAGCTGCAGTCTGGCAATTTATGGCGCTGTACAGCTTCTCCAGGCTCCTTAGCTACACAGTTTCAAGGCATGGAGTCCTGGACTCTGTGTGAATGGATCCAGGCTCCTGGGTTACATGGACACCAGCTCAAGAAGCCTCATTTGTTAGGGAGGTGAGAAGCGCTGTCTCCTTCCCTGTCACTTCACTTGTCCTAAAATGTCTGGCCCAGGCCCAGAGTAGAATGAACATGGAATCTCTGATGGCCACTTCCATGGCTACATATTCTGCCCTTTTCGAGTTCTCTCTGGATTTCTTGCATGAAGAAGGCGGATGTTTACTCCCAAGCTTGCCCACTCTGCAGTGTTGCCAACTATTTGGTGCTTTTCTTAAAGGTCCAGCTGCAGGAGTCAGGTGATTTATGTGAGAATTTCAGCTTTCATTTAACACCCCCCCCCCAAAGTGTCTGGCCCTCTTGCGATCAGAGGAAGATGTGACAATGAAGTGGGTATGCCTTAATGGGTCAGAAATCAGATGGCAATAAAAAGGACCCACATTTTATTTTAAAAAAGTGTCATGAATTTTTTTAGGTATCTCAGGTTTTTTCCGTGCATGCGTTTTGTCAGTACTGTGTATGCAGCATGGATTTTATCCTGTTTTGGATCTGATTCTGGGAGGATTTTTTAGATTTGCACTGTTCAAATCCGACTGGGCTTGTATCAGGGACTGGATTTCAGTAGGCTGTCTCCTTCCAGCTACAGAACACGCACCAGCCTCCTTTACTGCATTCTCAGAAAGACAGGGGTTGGGGGTGCGCCAAACTCCCACGAACTCTGTGGATTTTTCCAGAATCCAAACCCTGATCCAAATTTTCTCAGTCCCCTCTTTGTACAACAGGTCAGAACCAAATCTCCTGCTCTAAATAACCCTGAATTTGGTGTGGGGAGCTTTAGAATCTGAGCATCGATCCAGACTTTGTAGCCTGGTTGGGCCCTTCTCTGATGGCTACCAACTCAGTGTCTGTGTGTGTCTATGTTTGAATGCGACCCCATCCTCCAGAGTTGGCGTGTTCACAGCACACCTTGGCAGGCACACAGGGCCTCTTTCAAGTCAATGAAGCGAGGGGCTGAAACCAGCCCTGTGGCCTGGAATCATTCATCGTGGGGCAGTTCCACATATCATGTCCGGAGAGAGGCTGAGCATACACAATTCCCAGTGAAATGAAGGGGATGAGGGTGGTTAAGCATTGACATTGGTCCCCGTTAAACATTCTCAGCAGTAAAATAGATTGGGAGAGATGCACAGAATAGATGTGCTCGTGTAAGCAATTGTCTCTGAAGAACAGGCTCTTTTTCTATAAGATGTTTCAACAGCCCCTTAAAGGCCATGACTGCTCCTGCAGGAAGCTCCTGTGGATTTCGGGGGCTACTATATCCCCTCCAGTCAAAAGCTTCCCTGCTAGTGAAGCTCATTACTAACGAATCTGAGGGGCAAAGAAACTGTGTGTGACAAAGGCCCTTGTGAGACCAGCCCGGGGAACTGCATTAGCAACCACCCTGGAGGAAAGGTGACTCTCCAGAAACCCGCTAACCTGCTCCTCAGATCCAAACACGCCTGTATGTTGGAGGAGTTTGGATTCAGAGCTGCGTTCTGGGGCTTATGTCTGATTCTACAGCTAATAGGCCCTGGCATTATTTGAGTAACTATATCAGACTGAGGTGGCAGCTCTTATTTGTTTAGAAAAGTGTCTTGACGGCATTAGAAATGTAGTAGGCTCTCTCAGGTGTTGGTGAATTGGTTGTTACGAAAGGCATGCTGTGCAAAGTAGGGAATGCATACCACTCAAAGCAACTGGAGTTACTGTAGGATATGGACCATGATCATGTTGCACCAGGCAGGTTTTGCTGAAGTGCCTACCCTGAACCAGGGCTAGAGAGGAGTTTCCTCAATGACTGCTCATGAAGGCGTTGAAACCAAGTGTACAACCCCAGTCACATGCTTGTTTCCTGTCCTGATCACCCACGTGCTTGTTACGAGAAGGCTGTATTTAGCTACCGCGTCCTCGGAGTAAAACTGACAACTTCTTCCAGACTCTGAAAGTTCACACAGCTTTGTCTAGTGCTGGGTTGGCTTTTCAGATGTTACAAACGTTGATGTTTGTCTGTAAAGTTGCAGCTCTGTTATTTCGATGTGCTGACTAATTATGATACCACATAACCAAACTGCTTAAATAATCAGAGCTGCCTGCTGTTAGGACGTGAGCCCCAATAGATTGGTGAGCGCAAGGAGAAATGCTCTTTATCGAAAAGGTCCCCTCTCTCATTTGAAAAAAGAAATTGCTTTGTGTAACAAATTCATGGTAATTCATGCATCTGACGCATCTCATGCGTCTGATGAAGTGGGTATTCACTCATGAAAGCTCATGCTCCAATACAGCTGTTAGTCTTTAATGTACCACAGGACTCTTTGTTGCTTTTTACAGATCCAGACTAACACGGCTACCCCTCTGATACATGGTAATTCAGGTATTCTCTGTTGCCCTGTGCTGCATCTCATGATCACTTGGAACTTCATAGTGATGCGAGGGGTAGAACGGCAGTCCCACTCCCAAAGTACAGGCCCTTTCCACTTGAGCTGAAGGATCTCCTTCATTAGCTCTTAGCAGTATAGGGCCTGTGAAACACAGTCAAGTGATTCTGATAAGAACTTGTCAAAAATCTTCCTTGAAATTGTTTTTGTATGGAAACTTGGGTTTTTAACTGAACACATTTTTCTGAGTGACAAGTGGCTGCTCTCTGGAAAATGTTGATGGTTCTGGTTTTTGATATTTCTCTGAAAAATCCAGGATTTTCTGGGGAAAACGTTGACAAATGATCAAAATCTCCTGGAGGAAACTCCACTACTTTCCAGCCGGGTCTGGTTCAGCGTCTATCCGATGCTAGACAGTCCCAGTAGCTAGTTCAGTGGCTGTTAGCTTACACTGCACATGGCCTGTTAAAAAAATTGATCATTATTAGAGCTGGCCAGAAAATTTTAAGCAGACCAGTTTTCTATCAGAAAATGAAGTGTCATCAAAATCAGAATGTTGGGAGCCATGCTGGTAATTGTGGGATAGCTACTCGGAGGTCTGCGTGGCCGTAGTACATAGAACATTTAGCATAGATGCAGAGTACAAACTGCATTAGAAATAGCATGCCCAGTTCAGCCATACTGGGCTGACCTGCACCAGTACTGTCCCATTGGTTCACTCACCAGTGGTTCACTTCTCTAGTCTAGATACAGCTAATCTCCTGATTCCCGGACCTGTGCTTTAACCACTCTAAACAATGCTGCTTCTAACATGGGGTGAAATGGATTTCTGTTGCTTTAGACACCCACTGCTGCTTTGAGAGATCACGTAGTGTGCTTGAGCTGTAGCGTGGCTTCGGCGCAGCTCTCAGGGTTTCCTTGAAGCTGAGCCGTGAGAGAATTAAACAGCTGTGCAACATCGCTGTTAAATTAACTGCGGAGTGCTCTTTCCATCTAGGGTGCCCACAGATGTTTATATTAATAGCCGAGAAGTCAGGGGCAGCAATCATGCGGCACAAATTTCTCTCTTCTCTAGTGTTTTGTTCCAGATGAAATTAGCAATACTGCAGGGTTTCCATTTAGTTCTCATGACTCATTAAAAAGCTCATTACCTTGAAGTTAATGACTCAGCAACCTTTTGCCTCCTTAAGGCTGTGTGTGTGGGGAGGGTGGGGGTGGTGGAATGTGAAGAGATCTGAGATTCCAAAAAAAAAAAAAAGGTTTACTGATTTTGTTATTGGCTGGGAGCCTTGCAGTCTCATTGGCTCATGGGCTGTCTGTGCTAAGGGGTGCCTGAGTTCTGACACTTTATCACCGCAGAGGAGATCTGAAGTCTCCACTTTCCTATAATCAGCAAAATAGAACAGGCTAACAGAAAACAGTTCTCTAACAATCACCCCAGCCTCTAGACATAGCTGCATTAGCACAGAGCTGATTTAATGCAACAGACTAATGCCTTGTTACTGTGGTGACAATTGGGAAACTCATGGAGATCAGTGATGTTACATTGGTGGGAATCTTTTGTAAGTGTGGCCAGAAGCAGTCCCAGACGGTATTGAGATTGTGGAGTTATGTAGGCTGTGAAACTGTAGTACTTCTGTATACTGCACCTTCAGATTTTGATGTAAGCCATCTTGTTCTGGAATCGCTGTAGCATGTTAAAGGAGATGCACACGCTATGCTGTCTCTCATGATGCCTCTATGGCTGTTCTTCTTTGGTGCAGGTTTAATCAAATTAGACCTGAATAAAGACTGGGAGTGGATGAGTCACTACAAAAACTAATTTCCCTGTGCTGATACTCACACCTTCTTGTCAACTGTTAGAAATGGGCCACCTTGATTGCATTGGTCTCATTAGCACTACAGAAGTGATTCCCCCCCCGCCCTTGGTATTCACCCCTTCTTGTCAACTGTTGAGAATAGGCCACTTCCGCTTTAATTGAATTGGTTCATTAGCACTGGACCCCTCACTTAGTAAGGCAACTCCCATCTTTTCATGCGCTGTGTATTTATACCTGTCTACTGTATTTTCCACTCCATGCATCTGATGAAGTGGGTTATAGCCCATGAAAGCTTGTGCCCAAATAAATTTTGTTAGTCTCTAAGGTGCCACAAGGACTCCTTGTTGTTTTTTCAAAGAGTAGTTATCAATAGTTTGCTGTCAAACTGGGCGGGTGTATCTAGTGGGGCCCCCCGGGGGCCAGTCCTGGGTCTGCCACTATTCAGTATCTTTATCTGTGATTTGGATAATGGATTGGGGAGCATGCTTATAAAATTTGCAGATGATACCAAGCTATAAGGGAGTGCAAGCATTTTGGAGGACAGGATTAAAATTCAAAATGACCTTGCTCAATTGGAGAATTGGTCTGAATTCAACAAGGTGAAATTCAATAAAGATAAGTACAAAGAGTGTGTGTGTGTGTGTGTGTGTGTGTGTGTGTGTGTGTGTGTGTGTGCAGGAAGGAGAAATCAAATGCACAATTACAAAATGGGAAGTGAGTGGCTAGGTGGTAGCGCTGCTGCAAAGGATCCGGGGGTTATAGTGGATCACACTGAATATGAGTGAACAATGTGATGCAGTTGCAAAAATAGGCTAGTATCAATCTGGGGTGTGTTAACCGGAGTGTTGCAATTGTGCTGCTGTCCTCGGCACTGGTGAAGCCTCAGCTGGAGACCTCTGTCCAGTTCTGGGCACCATGGTTTGGGACAGATGTGGACAAATTGGAGAGAATCCAGAGAAGAGCAACAGAAATGATAAAAGATTTAGAAAACCTGAGCTATGAGGAAAAGTTTTTTAAAAAAACTGGGCATGGTTAATCTTGAGGAGAGAAGAGTGAGGTGAGGACTTTGATAACAACCTTCAAGTATGTTAAGGGCTGTTATGAAGAGGACAGGGATCAGTTGTTCTCCATATCTGCTGAATATAGGACAAGGAGTCATGGGTTTAATCTGCAGCAAGGGAGGTCTAGGTTAGATATTAGGAAAAACGTTCTAACTCTAAGGGAAGTTAAGCTCTGAAACAGGCTTGAAAGAGATGCTGTGGAATCCCCCTCACTGGAGGCTTTTAAGAACAGGTTGGACAAATACCTGGCAGGGATGGACTAGGTATAGCACATGGGGTGACTTCCCAAGGTCCATTCCAGCCCCATATTTCTTTGATTGCATGGCCAAATTTGAAACCTCTCCACCCAGGAGGTGAAAGGAGCATAGCTGGACCTGAGACCTCCATTGAGACACCACCCCCCTTTCATTGGATTACAGCTCTGGAGGATTCCAGGGCATGATGGATCCTTTGTTAGCAGGGAATGGTTTTGAATAGAAAAACATTTTTTGCGGGGGAGAAGGTTTGTTTTGGTTCTGATTTGCCATCTCTCAGCCTTGAATGTGTCCCATTAAATGAAGCAAGAATTGAGTTTTCGGCCAAGCCTGGCTCTTCATTCATGTGGAACAGCAGCCTGCTATCCCAGCAAGGTTTGCCAAACAGGTCTAATGTCCCTTCTAAGGCCACCCTGTTAGAGCTTTGTGGCTTCAGTCAAATTCTGCACCAGAAATCTTCTGTCCTCTTGGACTTGCTGTAGAGGGTCAGAGCCCTTTAGTCAGTTAAACCGAGTGGAAGAAGGTGGAAGGTGACTTCAGCTGGAATTAACGCCTGCTTCCAGCATAGCCGGATCTGCCCAGTTACCCCGTCCCAGTTATAAAAGGCGTCATGCCCGATTGCCACTGTTGTGCGGCTGGTTTAAGGTAACAGTGCAGTTTCACCACTCGGTGGCACCAAAACGTTTCAAATAAGGAGGCTGTTTGCAGTGTCTGCGGGCCCGTGGCCTGTGCACTGGGAGTGTTACTCAGGGTTGGTGTTTGAAGATCGTGCCCTGCTGATTCCATTCATAACTTTAAACATTCCCGGGGTGGTAGCGAGTCTGTGCAGAGGAAAAGCTTTCGCAGCTCTCGGGCTTGGGATCCCACAGCTCTCTGGGAGTTTTGCCCGATTCCCACTGACTGACTTGTATTGAGAGTTGGGTGCCAACAAATGTACACTTGGAAAAGTCTCCCTGGAGTTCGCAGTCTGGCACTTGCTGTTTGGAACTGGCAGTAAGTGGTTCTTGAGAAGAATTAAACTAATCCTGCTGGAAGCTCTCTGGGGCGGGGACTCTCTCTTGTGTGTGCAATACCCTGCACTATGGAGCACTCCTCCCTTATGGGGGCCTCTGAGCTCTGCCACAATAGAGCAGCAATTAGCAAAGAAGAAGAAAGGCAACTCTATCCACGTGTGTTCTCTCCCACATGTGTTTTCCCAAGCGTGCGTGTACCCTGAATAGAGCACTTTGATTGCGGTGCAGGGAGCATCAGGCCCAGCTGGCATGTTCAGCAGCTTCATCCGTGCGTGCGTGTCTGCAGCAGGTACCTGCCGGCTGTTGAGTGGTGCAGTCGCTGATGGAAGCTGAAAGGTGAATGTGACATGCGGTCTCCGGTTTCCTTTTGAACAGCCTCACAGTCGGAACAAACAAAGCTTTGTAAAAGCCACTTGCAGTATGGGAGCCGGCATTGTCTGTCTTCTAGAACAAAGGAGAGAGTGCTTGTGAAAGAGACACAGAGAGAGAACAACTAACAGTGCAAATCTTTGAACTATCTGGGGGCTGATTCGGCTCTCCCTTACCCCAGTTTCACAGTGAAGTTGCACCTGATTTACACGAGCAGATGTGATCAGAATGGGCCCTGTTTTTTTCAAAAATTTCTTTTTTTTAAGCCATGAATTTAAATAAACCCAGAGCAGCTGTCTGCAATGCTTTCAAAACCACCAAGAGCATCCCTGAGTCAAACTATTCTGTTTGTGACTCCCGCCAGCGTTGGTCTAAGGTGTTCGATGCATATCTGAGTCTGCAGCCATAGATCTGTCTTCGCTGGAGAGAAAAGGATACGTTGGAAACACCAAAAGAGCAAACGCAGGCTCTGTTAGCACCTAGGAAATGAGATTGGAATGTCACAGCTGCATGGCTCACCCATGCATGGAGGAGCTGCTAACTGGCAGCTCCCCTGCTATGGGCAAAGCCTGGCTTTGCTCCCCTGCAGGATACTAAATGAGTGTAAATTACACTTCTAGGGTGCCCTCACTGTGTGCCAGAGTGGTGCAGCTTGCACGGCTTTGCCCCCTTGTTCTGTTTTCTGATAACACTTCTTTGCTGGCCTGAGCAGGAGAAGCTGTGGGAAGATTGTGCTGGGCTGCGCAGGGGTGGGTGGCCACTCAGAGGATGGTGCAGCATGTGCCCAACTCTGCATCCAGCAGGTCCTGCAGAGGGGCCGGGCAATGGCCTCGTGTAACTCTTGTACCTTTCGCGGCTTACGTGTGCCCCAAGGGGGGTGAGGAGGAGCAGACCTTACAGGGGAGTGCATGGCAGAGCTGCCTGAGGAGCAATGCAATTGGCTGCCAAGACTCTAGCATCTCTGAGCCCGTCAGCATCTGGCATCGTTTCCACCCCAGTGGCTGCTCCCTGGTGATCTCAGACCTAAAGGCTCTGCCCTGCCCCTGTGAACAGCAGCCAGCCTAAGCACTCAGCTTGTGCGCTCAAGGTCACCTTGACGCACGGTTGCGGTGCCTGCCATCCCCCAGGCATTGATCCTGTGTGACTCCAGGATGCCGCGGCTCTGGCCCTTCCTGAGTCAGATGTCCTCCTGAGGTGGGAGAGTACTTTGTCAGCGCTTTTCAGTGTGACTCACGAAAATACCGTTTCTTCCTGTCTATCTCGGGAGCGCAGCTGGTTAAATGGGCAAATTTGTATTCATTCCATAGCAGCCAGGCAGAGACTGAGCTCTGTCCCCCTGATCCTCATCGGAGAGCATGTTCTGCAGCATCAGCAATCTAAAAATACCCACCATTAGCATGCTGGACACGTTAGAGTCCGGCAAAGGGCTGGCGGGGAGGAGAGCTGGGAGATCTCAAAGGTGCTTTATCTCCCCATCCAAAGGAGCTGGAAATCAAAGACAGAAATCAGCCCACTTCATGGAACCTTACGACCAAACCACCTGACTGGTTTGCATGTAAAATCTCAATGTCACGGTTTCCATGGGAGCCATAACCAGCTTCAGTGGTGCCATGGGACCAGCGGACCTTCCGCAGGCATGCCTGCGGGAGGTCCGCCAGAGCCGCAGGACCGGCGACCGGCAGAGCGCCCCCCGCGGCATGCTGCTGTGCTTCAGGCAGCAAAATGTCTAGAGCCACCCCGGCTGACTGGAATGCTACCAGGCATTCCATTCCCATAAGAATGGCCATACTGGGTCAGACCACTGTCCATCTAGCCCAATGTCCTGTCTTCTGACAGTGGCCAATGCCAGGTGCCCCAGAGGGACTGAACAGAGCAGATAATCATAAAGTGATCCATCCCCTGACACCCATTCCCACTTCTGGCAAACAGAGGCTAGGGACACCATCCCTGCCCATCCTGGCTAATAGCCATTGATGGACCTATCCTCCATGAACTTACCTAGTTCTTTTTTTTTAACTCTGTTGTAGTCTTGGCCTTCACAACATCGGGCAGAGAACAAGCCAGAGAAATTTCAACCCAAAAGGGGATTTTTCTGGAATTCTGTAAGTGTCCGAATAGAGCCGCAGTGTCTCCTCAGCGATACCTCTCAGCACAGAGCTCCAGTCGCCCTGCTGGCTGGGAGAAATTTCCCAATCAGTCCAAAGACAAATAGGCCATTATCGGATATCCACAGGTGCAGTGGCATTGGATTGTCAGCCCTTAATATCACTTTCAGGAGAGAGAACTCTGGCTGGATTCTGATCTGTTACACCCATGTCAATCTGGAATAACTCACTGACTTCTAGCCACAAGATGATGTTGCAATGCAGCCTTGAAGCCCTCAGTTGGTGAGAACGTGTTAGGGCAGGTTGAGTGGTGATGGAGGTCTCGCTCCCCCTCTACTCTCCTGGGCCTCGCAGATGGTCAGGGTTCTGTTCTCCCAGGCCAGGCAGGCTGCCTGGAGGAAAGGCCATCCCTCCTCCTGGTCTGGGTGGGCTGGGGTGAAAGGAGAACATGCACGTGCATTGCAAGGAATTTGGTAGCTTCAATCAAAAACTTTAACCAAAGCCACCCTACAACTTGGTACCGACTCCCAGAGCGGGACAGGCTCTATCAGCACCAGGTGGGTGGAGCAATGTGTTGGAACTATGCATGCAGCCCCTGCGCATTCTGTCCTGCTCTGGTCTATGTGGTCAGTCACTTACTGTCATGAGCATGGGGAAAAATTAACCCGATTTGTAAAAACAAGCCTGGGCTCGGCCTTGCAGAGCGGGGGGTCTGAGTGCTGTCGCGCAGATCTGGGTGTCACAACGTGCTGCTGTTGCTGCTGCTGCAGGTGTTTTGGAGAGGTCTGGCCCACAGAGACCTTAGCCCCCTCTGTCCAGCCACAGGAAATGAGCAGCCTTGTCTGTTCTGCGGCAGACGCTCGGAGGATGACCTGATGCAGACTGGATCCTGCTGAGATCCAGGGCCGCCCAGAGGGGGGGGCAAGTGGGGCAATTTGCCCCGGGCCCCGCAGGGGCCCCCGGCCGCGACTGTGTGACTGTGTCTGATACTCCCCTGACGGGGCCCGGCTGGCCGAAGGCAGCTCTAACCTCTGTCTCTC